>NC_056749.1:834879017-835169017 GCF_019279795.1 Protopterus annectens
ACACACACACACTACATCCTTCACACATAGCATTCACCACACACATAGACCTTCTTATGCTGAGGCACTTAAACTTTTCTAAACCTCAAAGACCTCTTAAGTCATCAAACAGCAACATTTATCCTTAACAATCATTAAAACACACACCAAAAGCTGCCCCTAATGCCACACATAAGCCTGCAACCAATGATTCCCCAAGAACAAACTCTATAAAGCAAACAAACACTACCTAGTTCTGTTGTCATAGGTGATTCTATTGTATGTCCTAGAGGTGCCCCTCTCACTAGGCTGGACAAGAAGATAACAGTTAGTTGCCTATCTGCAGCTAGGATCCACAATATCAAGCACACACTCAAGTCTTTGCAGCAGAGGTACCAATATGATTCCATCATAGTCCATGTGGGTGTAAATAACATGAGACGTATTTTGCTGGACTTTATATAATGAGACAGTATAGATCTCTCTGATTAAGTGTCACAGACATGCCTTGAATTGAGCAGCATTCTACCTTAACTAAGGATGATGGCACAGAATGAACAGAAAATTATTGATTTTAATAACTGACTTAGTTTCTAGTGTCATCCCAGGGAAATCCATTATTTATCAGCAAGGGATGACATGGTTAACAGACTACATTGTTTTTCCAAGGATGGTCTGCACCCATCCCCCTGGACTTTTGAATATTGGCTAAAACTTTATTCAACCCCTCAGAGTTTTTTTGGCAATGTCAAAGTGACAAAACTACCAACATAGCAAAAAAAAAAAAATTCAAAGCATGCTTAAGGTGTTACTGCTTAATGTTAGGAGCCTAAACAAGAAACTCCACACCCTACAAACTCTTCTCACTCTGGAGAATGTAGACACCTGTGCTGTTACTGAGACTTGGCTTAAAGTGATAGAAACTACTCTGACAGTACAAGGCTACAGTGCCCTCCACACATTTAGGCCAACAGCAGCAAAGACAGGAACTTCAGGTGGAGGTGTCTTGATCTGCATTAACAACAAATAGAACTTCAGGTTTATTAAATAGGATGATGCCCTGGAGTTCATCCACATTCAAGTCTCCATTGACAAGGTTCCTAACAATGTTCTGGCCAACTACAGGTCATCCTCTATGACTCATGTACTCACAACTCATATCAAAACCTGTTAGAGGTGCTCACCAACCAATCAAATACCCCTTTCATGGGAAACATCAACTACCCCTCTATTGACTGGGAAATGTACACTGCCTCTAACTCAGAGACATAACATTTCCTGAACTTTATCAGCACAAACATCCTGGAGCAGATAGTGCACACTCAGACCAAAGGATCAAATAAATTATACTTAGTACTCACCAACATAGGAGACTGTTGCACCCCACCCCCATCCCATGTCAAATCTTCATTAGTAAGGTTGAACCATAAAGCTGTTTCCTTCAAAATAAAAATCAACCTGGAAAATCCAACTAAACCTGTAACCATTGGGAACAATTCTAAAGCAAACTGCACCTGATTAAACTACAGTATGTCAAAATTCATGGCTCCTGCAAAACCTGAGAACACAGCTATCTATGCAGAGTTATTTACAGAAACCCTGTGCAAACATGTAAATGGATACATTGAGACTGCCATACCTACCAGAAGTAAACCCAGATCTAACACCAAAAACAAATCACATCTCATCAGGCCAATAATTGGGTACAATGTCCCTTTTGGTATGTACCTTTCCAAACACCTGCAGGAAATAGAGAGACTACAAACATTTCTCACAAGGAAAATTCAAGGTCTTCAGCATCTGTCCTGTGTGGATCGTCTGAAATCACTGTCACTTTATTCTGTTTCATACAGCCTATTCAATTCACATATAAAGCAATCTCTGACCCCGCATTACTGGAAATGCTACATATCCACAAGTCAAATGGTACATGGGTTACTCACTCTAAAGACCTTAACCTGGTATGTGACATTAGTAGAAACTGCTGGAGGGACAGAGCTGTCTCCCAGAGATTACCCACCTTTCGAACAGAATCCCACTTCATGTCAAACAGAGCTCCACATTGGCCCTCTTTAAATGCAATCTGGATGATTGGATGGGTAACCATAAATTCACCCCAGGGGTTCCACCTGTGTCTCTCTTGGACAGGTGCAATAGGTGCTGATCATAGAAATAAGGGTAGAACTTGGCTAGGCTTGTAAGGTCCCTAGGGCTATTAGCCTAGTAACTTCCTATGATCCCATGGTGGAATAATTACCATAACAGGCTATATAACAAAAGAAAAGGTCATTTTGTTCCTGATTTGGTGACTTGACTGAGCTTTTTCCTTGTATTGGAGCCTTCTTCAGCTATGTCAAGAACTTTAAAAGTAACACTCAGCAGCGTGCTTAATTGGTGGTAAATGGCAATAGCTTCTCTGACCAGGGTGACATAGTAAATCTGCTGTCTAATAAATTTAGCTGTAACTTCACCCCCACTCACCACTCCCCCCACTACCCCATGTGAAATCCCTTCTAGCATATCCCCCAACTATCAACAGGGAGTCCAGGCGGCACTTGACAAAGTCAAAGCACCATTTCAGCGGGCCCCAACAATACCCCCAGATGCCTCCCAACTATCCTAAAACATGACCTAGCAAACCAAATGAGGCACACTTCAGCTACAGACTCAAACAGGTTATGTGCAGGTGAATGGAGGGCCACAACCATCATCCCCCTTCATAAGGGTGGGCCATCAGCTGACCCCAGGAACTACATACACATCAGTCTGATAAGTGTAATATGCAAAACCATGGAATGTCTTGTCATTGAAATGATCAAGAAGTACATTGGCAATCTACAGACACTGGACCCATCCCAGTCTGGCTTTGTTAAAGGAAGGTCTTGGCTATTCAACCTGGTAGACTTCTTCAAGAGGATCATCAAGGTTATGGATGAGGGGAAAATGGTGCATGCCTCTTAACCTTACCTGGTCAAGGAGTTCAATACAATACCCCACTCAGATATGGTTGACACATTCTTAGAACTAGGCATAAATTAGTACATAACTCACTGGAGTGCTTGCTGTCTCACATATAAGACCCAATAAAACATTCCTAAGAGTTGACCTGATAGTTAGGGATTTGGGAACATACATAGACAGCAATCTGACCTTGAACCCACATGTAGCCAAGATAGTAAGAAAATCATTCTATGTCGCCCAACTTATAAGCAACAGTATGTCATCCAGATCCGGGGAATTTATAGTAGCACTATACGCAGCCCTTATCAGACCCATTGTTGAGTACAATGCCACCTTTGGCATGTGCCTAACTTGGCACTTGCAACAGCTGGAACACCCTTAAAGGTTCCTCACAAGGAGAATTGAGGGTGTGAATAACCTGCCTTACACAGATTGCCTTAAGTCCCTATCTCTGTACTTGGTCTCCTACAGATTAAGGAGAGGTGGTCTATGCCTGGCGTATAAGGCATTCTTGGATCCAGCACTGATGGATCTCTTGTACCTCCACAAAACAAACAGCACCAGAAACATTAGATCCAAGGACATGGACTCTGTCTGCAACATAAATAGAACATGCTGGAGAGACAGATGCATGTGTCAAGGGATCCCCATGCTATGGAATAAACTCCCCACCTATGTAAAGCACAGTTCATGCTTGAACCTATTCAAACAAAGCCGTCATCATTGGATGGGAAATTGCAAATTCACTCCTATTTTAGTTCCATGCCTTTAATGGACAGAGGTCAACAGCAAGTAAATGAATCCCCAAGTAATATACCCCCAAAACATAACCCTTTGCTACAACTGTACTTTATTTATTTATTTATTTATTTAAATTTGTTGACCGGGAGTGTCCGACTGGACGTGGGTCCATTTTCAGCGGAGGCCCGGGGAGAAAAGCTCCACAGTAAAATAAACAGACAGTAGTTACATTGGATAACATAGTGATTAACAATTTAACATAGAAATTACTTACAACATATTTACAGATGAAGAACATAGTACATCAGTAGACAACTAGAATCTTTATTTGTGAAGTACATAACAGGCATTAACAAATGTAGCAATGAGAAGTTCCTGCTGTATAATAAGTACTAGGCTTATGAGCATCTGAGCTTGCTATCATCAAGGTAGTTAGTGGAAGTGAAAGAAAGGTAGTAGTTGGATGGGGTGGATGATATTAGAGTGGGAGTTGCAAGGGCATAGCCAGCATGTTTTAGGTGCGCTTTTAATAAAGTTTTGAAGTTGGTGCATGATGGTACGGAGGTAATTGTGGGTGGGAGTGAGTTCCATAATTTGGCTATGGCGCAAGAGAATAGTGCTTCACCAGCAGAGTTATTGGCTTTAGTGATCTGCAAGTGATTTTTGTTGCTGGATCTTAGTGGTCTGGTGGTGCGATAGGGTTGGAGTAGATTCTGGAGGGATGGGACATTTAGTGGATGGTTTACTAGTTTGTGAGCGAGTGAGAGTTGATACCACTGAAGGAGGTGAGGGAGTTCAAGCCAGCCCAGTTCAGCAAGTGAGAGACAGTGGTGACTACGGTAGGATGCCCTGTGGCGAATTTTGCGATTTTGTTGTAGCAGGTCTCTAGCTTGTTTAGATCACATTGCCTTAGGTTGGTATATATTGGAGAGGCATAAAGTAGGGTGGAGATAAGGTGGGAATTTGCTATTGAAATCTTTGCTGCTTTGGTGAGAAATTGTTTATTTCTGTACAATGCTCCTAGTTTTTTGTGGACTTTTTTTATGGTCATGGATATGTGAATGTCAAATTTTAGTTTATTGTCTATTTCCACTCCTAGCAATTTGGTGTGATCAGTTGGGTATATAGTGGTGTTGTCTTTTGCTGTGATGTTAAAGTGAGAGTTGTTTTGAGTATGTTTGGTGGGTTGGAAGATGAGTAGTTTAGTTTTGTTTGGGTTGAGTATTAATTGGGCATTGGATAACCATGTTTCAACAGAGGAAAAGGCTTCCTGTGTGACTTTTGCAGTTTGGGTAGGGACTGGGCTGAGCAGATGATGGTAGAGTCATCTGCGTATTGGATGAGTGTGCCATGTTTGGTGGCAGAGGCTAGATTATTGGTGTAAACAGAGAAAAGTAGGGGTCCAAGGATGGATCCTTGGGGAACCCCTATGGAGACAGGTAGTTGGGGAGATATGTCATTCTGCCATACAACGGATTGTTGGCGGTCAGACAGGTAACTCTGAAACCAGTTGGTGACTGATTGTGAGAAGGATAGGTTATTGAGGACAGAGATAAGTTGTTTGTGTGGGACCATGTCAAATGCTTTAGATAGGTCTAGGAAAGTAGCAGAGGAGAGATAGCCGTTGTTTTTATGCTGAAGGATAGTGTTTGTAAAGGAGAGTAAGGCAGTGGTGGTGCTATGTTTTGGTCGGAAACCATGCTGAGTACTGGAAAGGAGGTTGTTAGTAAGGAGGTAGTTTGAGACCTGAGAGTGTATGCATCTCTCTAGTATTTTGGAGAGTGGGGAGAGAATAGCTATGGGGCGGTAATTGGTTAGTTCTGCAGAGGGTCCGCCTTTGTGGAGGGGAATTATATGTGACACTTTCCACAATGTGGGAACGTAACTTTCTGACAGAGATCGGTTAATCAAGATGGATACTGGGTAGGCCAGAGCATCAGCTGCGATTTGTAGGTATTCACTTGGGAGGTTGTCTGCTGCTAATTTGGTGGGTTTAAGTTTAGTTAAGAGTTTTTTTATGTTGGAGGTAGGTACAGGAGAAAAAGAGAAGGCAGTGGGGAGATTACTAGTTGAAGGTGTGGGTTGGAGGGAGGGGTTGTGTTGTTTAGCTAGTGATAGTATGGTTTGGGTGAAGTGTGTGTTGAATGAGGTAGCAATATTTTCTGAGGAGTGAGGGATGTTAGGAGGAGGGGTACTGACTTTACCTGGGTGGAGGATGGAGTTTATGGAAGACCAGAATTGTTTGGGGCTGTGTTGTGAGGAGACTAGGGCAGACTGGTAGTATTGGAATTTGTCCCGTTTTATTAGCTTTTTGACTCTATTGCGTAGTTCTAGGAATTTCTGTCTAGCTGCGGGGGTTTTGGTTTTGCGCCAGTGCTCCCAGGCTTTATCCCGGTTTTTCATTTCTGACTTAGTGGTTTTCTGTAGCCATGGGGAGGGTTGTGCTTTGGTTCTGGAAAATCTTATGGGGGCATGGTAATTAAGGATGTTCAGGAAGGTAGTATTAAAAGATTCAACTGCGTCATCTAGACTGAGGTACTTTAGAGCATGCCAGTTACATTCTTTGAGGGATGAGATGAATGTGAGTGGGTTAAAGTTTAGTTTTTTATGTATTTGATGATAGATGACAGGTTTAGCTTGGTACAGGTATTTTTTGAGTAGGAATGTTGGGGAGTGATCACTGAGGCTATCTGATAAGCAGCCTGTTATATATGACTGGGGGTTCTTACTGACTAGTATCCAATCCAGGGTAGAGTGCTTGCTGGAGTTTTTATTTATCCTTGTTGGTGACTGGACTAGTTGGGTGAAGCCATGAAGGTGTACATGATGGGTTGGATTGTTGCCAGAACAGGATTGCCAGTCAATATTGAAATCACCTAGGATGATAGTTTCTTGGGGGAGATGGTGGGTAGACCAGCTGAGGAGGTTTTCTAGTGGAGGGATGTTTTGGCCAGGTGGGAAGTAGCATCCAATTATGTTGATGGTTTTGTTTTGGTTAATTTTGAGGTTGGTATATATTATTTCTTCATTGCCTATTTGTGGAGCTGATGATTTTAAGATCTGGATGTTTAGATGTTGTTTAAATATTATAGCTACACCACCTCCTTTTTTGTTTAGACGGTCTACTCTTAGTATGCCGTAACCTGTAGGGAGTATTTGCTCACTGGTAATGTGAGGTTTTAGCCAGGTTTCTGTCAGGACGACTATATCTGGGGAGTATAAGTCTATGGTGGCATGGAGTTCATGGACTTTGTTGGATATACTTCTAATATTTAGGCTTAGTAGAAGGAAGTCACTTGGCTTTCTATTGGCTGTAATATGGGAGAAGTTGTGATTTCTAGTCTGATTATGAGGACTGGGGTTGGAGATGGTAGGGCCAGGGTTGGGGTGGATGTCTCTACTTAGGGCTAGTTTTGATATGCATGAGATTATTAGTTTTCTCAGTTTTTGAATGTGTTTGTTTATAAGGGAAATTTTATGATTGTTCTCTGTGGGTAATAGGTATGGTGGGAGGGTTACTATGTTAAGTTGTAGGGATGCTTTATGTTTGAGTAATATAGTTGGTAGAATATGTGGGGGGTGCATAGGGATGGTTCTTGAGCTGGTGGGAGGGGAGCTGAGTATGGGTGAGACATGGGTGGTGGTGTGAGTAGTAGTACAGTGGTAGTGGTTGAGTGGGGGAATGATGGAGCTTTGGTAGGATGTAAGATATGCAAGGAGAGTGCATGCAATGAGCAAAGGAAAGGTATGCTTGTACTAATGTTTCCCACCATATAGAAGTCTAAGGAACTCAGGGGAAAAAACTAGGTTGTGTTACATAGCTAGGATTGTAAAGACCCTGGTGATCTTTATACTAGTATAAACCAATGAACCTATTAAATCTGATACTGAGATGTCTGTCATTAATGGCTAAGTGCAATCATTCATGATTTATCAGGGCAGAGAAGATGTAGAGCAGACACTGGGGGATGTTCTGCCAGTGTGTGTGTGTGTGTGTGTGTGTGTGTGTGTGTGTGTGTGTGTGTGTGTGTGTGTGTGTGTGTGTGTGTGTGTGCGCGCGCGCGCTTTAATATATATAATGTTTGTGGGAATGCGAGTGAGAGGGGATGCCTGTATTAACGAGATGCAGGGGCCAACAGTTTTAACTGCCACAGAAGCGTGTTAATCTACACTCATGGTAGTGAGTGTTAATTCAGAAACATACAATTTTGCTGATAATAAGGCATTTCCTAATTATGGCTAATGTGTCTCTGAATCGCTAATCTTGCATTGTGTCAACAGTCCCTTTTTACTGCAGTTTTTACCTCTAGTGGTGAGGTTATCTCTGTATCCTCAGGAAAGAACTAAGTGAAAGTTTTATCATTTTATTTATGTTCTTACTTTTTCAAGGTATTTAATTATTGAGTATAATATGGATTAAAGGATTCAGATATTTTTCAGGAATTAATAAAGTTTCTGTTGAAAAATAAAGAAAACAGATACTAACTACAGATTACTGACTCCACGTAATATAGATTATAAAATGCTGATGAAAGGTATTCAGGAAAACAAAATATTTGGCTGAGTTTCAGATAATGTTTTATAAAACGGGATGTATGGAATTTAAGGTAGGAATGTGAAGGAAATGTTAATACTGATGAAATAAGTGAAAGATAGTTAAAAAGCAAAACGTGGATGGTAAAGTCAGAGTGTGATGTTATAAAAGGTTTTGATAATGTGCATCATAGACTGTTACGGTGCATGTTACAACACCATTGCATAATCTTTATGAAAATAGGTTGGTGAATATGTTGCTGAATGGGAGTGTGGGTATATTGGATAATGTACGAATGTTGCAAGGCAAACACTTAGAATAGATGGTGACTGATGTTTTCTTTAATTAAATCATGAATGTAGTAATTATAAGTGTTCAAAAAGGCAGAAGAGAAATATCAAGTGAGACTACCATTCTGCTTCAGTTATGCTCACAACCCGACTATTGCTAACAATAGAATGTGACTACAGGAAGAGGTAGAGGTAACAACAGAATGTGACTGCAGGAAGAGGTTGTGGTAGCAATAGAGTGTGAATACTGGAAGATGTATTGGTAACAACAGAATGTGAACACAGGAAGAGGTAGTGGTAACAACAGAATGTGACTACAGGAAGAGGTAGTGGTAACAACAGAATGTGATTACAGGAAGAGGTATTGGTAACAACAGAATGTGATTACAGGAAGAGGTATTGGTTACAACAGAATGTGAACACAGGAAGAGGTAGTGGTAACAACAGAATGTGATTACAGGAAGAGGTAGTGGTAACAGAATGTGACTGCAGGAAGAGGTTGTGGTAACAATAGAGTGTGAATACAGGAAGAGGTAGTGGTAACAACAGAATGTGACTACAGGAAGAGGTTGTGATAACAACAGAGTGTGAATACAGGAAGAGGTAGTTGTGACAACGAAATGCGAACATAGGAAAAGGTAGTGGTAACAACAGTATGTGACTATAGGAAGAGGTAGTGATAATAACAGAATGTGAATACAGGAAGAGGTAGTGATAGAATGTGAGTACAGGAAGAGGTAGTGGCAACAATAGAGTGTAAATACAAGAAGTAGTGGTAAAAACAGAATGTGAATACAGGAAGAGTTAGTGGTAACAGAATGTGAATGCAGGAAGAGTTAGTGGTTACAACAGAATGTGACTACAGGAAGAGGTAGTGGTAATAGAATGTGAATACAGGAAGTAGTGGTAAGAAATGCGACTACAGGAAGAGGTAGTGGTAACAGAATGTGACTACAGGAAGAGGTAGTGGTAACAGCATGTGAACACAGGAAGAGGTAGTGGTAACAGAATGTGACTACAGGAAGAGTTAGTGATAACAAAAGAGTGTGAATACAGGAAGAGGTAGTGGTAATGGAATATGACTACAGGAAGAGTTAGTGGTAACAAAAGAGTGTGAATACAGGAAGAGGTAGTAGTAACAACAGAATGTGAACACAGGAAGAGGTAGTGGTAACAACATAATGTGACTACAGGAAGAGGTTGTGGTAACAATAGAGTGTGAATACAGGAAGAGGTAGTTGTAACAATGGAATGCAAACACAGGAAGAGGTAATGGTAACAGAATGTGACTACAGGAAGAGTTAGTGGTAACAAAAGAGTGTGAATACAGGAAGAGGTAGTGGTAATAACAGAATGTGAATACAGGAAGAGGTAGCAGTAACAACAGAATGTGATTACAGGAAGAGGTAGTGGTAACAGAATGTGACTACAGGAAGAGTTAGTGGTAACAAAAGAGTGTGAATACAGGAAGAGGTAGTGGTAACAACAGAATGTGAATACCGGAAGAGGTAGTGGTAACAACAGAATGTGATTACAGGAAGAGGTATTGGTAACAACAGATTGTGAATACAGGAAGAGTTAGTAGTAACAACAGAATGTGATTAAAGGAAGAGGTAGTGGTAACAACAGAATGTGAATACAGGAAGAGGTAGTGGTAACAACAGAATGTGATTACAGGAAGAGGTATTGGTAACAACAGATTATGAATACAGGAAGAGTTAGTAGTAACAACAGAATGTGATTAAAGGAAGAGGTAGTGGCAACAATAGAATGTGACTACAGGAAGAGATGTTAGCAGTAGAAAAATATTTAGTTTTACCTGGTCTGGTGGTCGCTAAAGAAAAGTGTAAAAGACTCACAGATGTTTTCAAATGAGGTGGGATGTAGTTTAATAATGTTATTCAAGCATTGCATAAAGAGCAGCCGTTCAATGGTAATCCACATCCATCCATCAAGGAACAGTGATTCTATCCATCCTGGGTGATATACCAAGTTATCCCTATGAGTATCAACATTTTCTTTATGGTTTATGAACTCTGTATCTTGCTTGGAGGATATTCTGCATTTTTGGTATGTGATGTATACGATTAAAACTCCTTAGTTTGGTCATATTTAAATTAACAGAAAACATTAAATTGTAATTTTTTTTTGCATTACCAAACTTGTATATATGTCTAAACCTAATGCTGCCTATAATTCTATGTGTTTGAATGCCCTATATGCTAATACAAAGTGTCCACTGTAGAATCTATATTTTAAGGTGAATAAACTGAGTTTTTACATCTCAACATGTAATCTAATTATGATACAAAAGGCTTTTTTAGTAAATTTCCATTGGATTGTCTTAATACCTTTTAACTGAGTTGAGATATATACACATAATGTAGTATTATACTCTATAGTTGAACAAATACAATTCCTATATACAATAATCATACATTTCTTCATCTTTGGAGAAATATTCTTTAACATTCATCTAACTGTCTCACTGCTCTACACATAACATCATTAGCAAGCTTGCTGAAGTATAAACCTGCTGCTGAAGCCATTACCCCAAGATCTCTATATGGGCTTACATCCACAATATTTGACTGAATGAAAATAGTGTAACAATGTCTTGTAATGGTCCCCTGGTTTCCAGTACCTCCAACTTTTACTAAAGTATGGCTATGGATGTAAAATCAGTGAGCATTACATTATCAATTATTAATGAGTTGACCTGATAATAATAATAATAATAATAATAATTGTAACATTGTTGACATATTTTTAATATTTATATTTGTTTGTTGTATCTAAAGCAGGTGTCTGCCCATAATTAACCTTTTTTGTCTTTTACCTTACCTTCCTTGTTTTTTTTTTTCTTTATCTTCTTGTTTTTATTATTAGATCATGGTAATATAACCTAAAAATCATATTTTTTTTCTTCTTAATAAGGATATGAACTTAGAATTGTACCAAAATGGTACTTATTTTTTTTAGAACTAAAGACAAGTGATTGTCTTGAGTCAACACTGTCAATTAAAAGTTTATTCCAGACCTTTATAATCAAACTCTAACTCATTGTTATGTTCATCATCAAAGTTTAACAGATCTTATTTTAACATACGAGTAATTAAATAAGATGTAACTGAATATTAGTCAGACAATTAGATGATATTAAAGTGGTGGGAAATACAAATAAAATGTGGTTGTGGTCAGATAATCCTAGAAGCTGATCACTAGTTGACTTGATAATTAAGTCTAAATCAGTAACTGCTGTGATGTCCAACAATGTGTTACCTATATTATTATCTTGTACCAACTGATGGAGATTATGAGGAGTTACAACATTAAAAACATTCTTTGCATGGACTTTCTTTGTGATGAGTTACTTAAGTCTATAGTTGAACAGTTAGAAATTTCCTTTCAATAGGATATGTTTAGAATCCAATAAAGCTTTCAAGCTAGATAAGTAATTATATTGTTATTGGGTCCGTACTAGGCTTTCTGCACCATACTATAATTTATAAATTACCATGCCTCTATAAACTAAGAGTTTCAACATCTAATCTTTCAGTTATATTATCTTGTTTAAATAGGAAGGAATAGAATAATGAAAGAACAATAAGACTCTATCACTGCTCGACTATTCCCTCAGATATCCATACTTTTGAAGACTGAGAAAACAAAGATCTTTAGAGTTCCATAGATTCTGAATAGCCGCAATGTTATAATCCTCATACTTAACCAGGTTTAGTAGTTCTTTATATTTATTTCTCAGGCTATGAGAATTAGTATAGCAACATCTTACAGCAGTATCAGGTCTTCTTTTTGGAACTTTGTATTTTTGAATGTGGTATTTATAAATAATTTAGATATGGGCCAGTCGTTTGCTAGAGACAAAGCCTGCAGAATAATAGCTTAGGTGAAAATTGCCTCATGCAGACATGCAATGGCCTAGAACAGTCTTCCCAGTAGGATACTCTTTTTATATTGTATACTGTACCAAGCTGCTGAACCCATGTGTTGAACATATGCACTTTGATAAAGTTATAATCATAAAACACACTAAACAGCTAAAAAAGAAGAAAATAAACAATGCAGTTAAATGGACTTTACTTGGCACAAGATGTAGTTATAACATTGTAAAACAAAACATGAACAGATTAATTAAAATAAAAACACTTTTATTTAAAGGAAAAAAGGTTGGTTAGCTCTTTAGTTTAACCATATGTTAAACTTCATCAAACAAAAGAGTATCATAAAATCACTTCCTTTATACACTTCCTAAGTCTTTGATTGTCTCATCCTAACATTAATTTTAAAAAGCAACTTAAATGTCAAAGACATTCCTAGCATTTATTAAATATGTATTAATACCTTGATGCCTAGGTAAAATGAAAACACCAGTTAATTAAATATAATAAAAATCCTGTTATTGTCTGTTACAATGGTATTAATTGTTTGAATGCTAATCATATATTGTATTAAAAATCAGGTTTTATATAAAAGCATATTCTAAAGTTTAACAGATAAATTCCATTCTAAACAGGTCTCTCACTTATAACAGCATACGGACCAAAAATATATAATATAATACAACAAGGTCAGATGCACACACCATCTACTAAACTAAAAAATATTTAAAGAACAACATTAATTTCAATTACATGGTGTGTGCTGACACTTTTTTCCTTTCAAGTGCCTTCAACTTCAAAATTGGAGCAATGGAACTTCACTCGTTTATGCCTGGCAAACTGTCTTGAAGGCAAATTTGCCACCTAAGTTCCCTAATTTCTAATAACAACCCCCACGGTTTATTGTCTTCAATGGGCAAATGGTCTATGGGCATAAAATTAAACTGGTGGTCGGTGTTATGACTAAAGTGTTTAGCTAAAGCATTATTCATGTTATGTCTTTTTATGGCATAATCATGCTCGTAAATCCTCTGCCAGAGTTTTCTTTCCATTTTCCCAATATAAAAACATGAACAGGAATTGCACGCTGCCAAGTAGACTACTGCTTTAGAATTACAAGTATATTTACTTTTCAAGTAATATGTGGTAGTTCTTATTGTAAAACTATTAGCAACATGAATTTTATGACACCATGAACATGCTCCGCACTTGGCCATTCCTTGTTTGACTTTGTTTCTCTTCCCTGCTTGGTTTTAAGCAAGTCATTCAAATTGGACCCTTTTCTGTATATAATTATAGGTTTATCTCCTACATGTTGTCTTATGTATGAATCTTCTGACAAGATGGGCCATTTCTTCTCAAAAAATTGTTCTTAAAATATGAGTCTCCTGGCTAAACGTGATGACCAGTGCTTTGGAGAAGTCTGAAATGGCTTTCTCTGTGTCAATCTGACATCCGCTTGGGGGAGTGGGCTGACTTTAAAGTATAAAACTACTCTGATGTGAACACTGACATTGAGGTGGCTAACCTTTAGCTAGGGGCATGACTTTTGTGCCAACAAAACCTTTTGACTTTGCAACTACTATTACTGATTTGAAACTGTTTTTGAGAAAGATGGATTTCTATTTATTGCACTATAACAATTCTCACTGAGTCAGTGATAATATATGGAGCATTAGTTCAACTTACAATCCCCCCTCCACCTCAGACTTGTCATGTATGAGAAGCTATGTGAGTTAGATTTAAAAAGCTTACAGAAGTATAAAAACAGATATTCTAGCAACAATTTGAACAAAAGTGAACTAACCATTTTAGAAAATCTGCAAAATGAAAATATAAGAGTCATGAAACCCGAAAAGGGGGGTGGGGTGGTTATTATGGGAATGGATATGTACCAAAGAAAGATGCAGGAGGTTTTGGATACTGACACATATAAAAAGGTTTCATTAAATGAGTTGAACGGTGCATACAGAAAAATAAATATTGACCTTTATAATTATTTAAACATCATAACAACCAGAATACCTGTGTTTTTTGGCATCCCTAAAATCCACAAAAGTTTTGTTAACCCTCCTATAAGACCTCTTGTGGGTGGAAGAGATTCCATAACGTCATCTTGTGCACAGTATCCGGATTACAAGCTTAAGAGAATAATAGTGAGGGAACCTCAGGTTTGCAAAGATTCATGGGGGTTTTGGCACAGGTAAATAAGACTCCTTATGATTTTACTGACATATTAGTCAGCATAGACGGTAAATATCTGTATACAGTCATCCCGCAGGATATAGGTTTAGAATGGGTAAATGAGATGCTCTTAGAGCATAGGATAGCTCATGAAACTGCCACTCTAATCTTAGAACTTTTAGAGTTGGTTCTTAGTAATAATTTCATCTGCTTTGATAACTATTATTACAGAGCAAAGCCATAGCCATGGGCTCACCATGTGGTGGAGCATTTGTTAACATCATTATGGCTTACTGGGAGAGATAGTTTCTGTTTCAGTCTAGATTCTATCCCTATATTAGGCTATACCTCCGATTCCAGGATGACATATGTTTAATATGGAAGGGATCAATCATGGAATTGGAGAAGTTTTTGAAACACATTAATGAGACCACCTCTTTCCTCCAGTTTACTTGGAAGTTCAGCACTCAATCTATAAATTATTTAGACATTTGTCTACTTAAGAACATCACTAACAATAGATATGTGGCTAGGATTTTCAGGAAGGAAACATACTCAAATTCCTTCCTGCATTTTAGTAGCTCCCATCCTTTCCTTCAAAAGAGATCGGTTGTTAAAGGGCAACTCATAAGTTACGGAATGAAGGAATAGTTGGGAAAGGAACCATTGCCTTCCTTTATAAGTTGTTGACTAATAAAAGGGAACAAACCAGATTAAACTCTAAAACAAGATAGGACTTACAGCTAGGGAGAAAACTGCCATTGCCTGCCTGGGATCATAACATAGGATAGTGGGGACTGTTTTGTGCTATTCTTCTTCTGGCATTCACCTAGCATAAGCCGTTACACCCATGCCAAAACTGCTCTTCTAATGTATGTAACACAGGTTGTATGGATAAGAATAGGTGTTGGAGATGCTCTGTAAATATGGCAAAGATTTGTCAGAACAGCAGTAAAAATCTGGTCTTAAATCATGGAAGCTACTTTGTGGATAATCAGAAAAATGTATCATTCCTCAGTTACTCTGAATTTTAATTATTTAGTCCAGGAATTGAATCCTTTAGACTTGCCAAGGCAAAAAAAAACAATGGACTAGAATTGTTAGTTGCTGTCTTTTCCGCTGGAAATATTGCCAGACAGACTTTGTTAATATTTTTGTTACTTATGAGCACAGAGTTTGGTCTCTTAAATGATTTATTCTTTCTTTTTCTTTTAGTGTTTATTTTGCTGTGTCATCTGTATGTAGTATTAAGAAATGAGTTGTTGCAAAAAAAACTTCATTTTATGTTACAAGTTCTAATTTTCTAACATTATCATGATCATATGGTCATCATAATTATCAACTACACTATCTGTTATACTATTTATTATAATATTCTTAATTTCTAGTGCACTTAGGGTCCTTCTTTCCAAACAACCCATCATCACTTCTAAGCTGTCTGTCCCTTTTCCTGATGTGCGCCACCCATATCACTATTTGTGCAGATAGCTGGACTTGAACACCAGTAGTTATATTGTGTTTATTTTAAGATATCAGTTTTAGATTCTTTGGTGATAGTATCCTTACTGGTTTGGTTATATGACTGAATGATAGTAACTCTGGGATGGAGTGTTACATTTATACTGTGTGGAGAATCGTTACTTAGAGTGCTGGCTTCCAAACATTGTGTATCAACAACATTAAGGGCATCATTATTTATAGAGTATAGAATGGATGAGATGAAGGATGTGACTATTAAGCAGTAGGATAACATTTAGTGAGATGTTAGAGAGTACAGGAAAGATATGGATGATAATCAAACTCTACTTAGAAAAAAAAGTCTATTTAATTCATTCTGTGAATTTTAGGAACTTGCCTTATACTGGATGAGTATACATGTCCCCAGTTATAAGGAAATGGAAGCATTGAGTTAGTTCTTAGTATTTTATGGCATTTTAAATTAAACTCAAAAAATTGGAAATGTTGTGCATGGGAAAAGTAAGAGATAGACAGACAGATAGACAGATAGATAGATAGAGAAATAGAGACAGAGGCAGAGATGAGGTCTGGCTTTAGTTAACACAATTGTGTATATATTTTTTCTACATGTGTTTATAGATTTTGAGAGGATTACAACATGACAAGGACAATGTACTGTGAATGGTTATGTCAGTAAAAATATGCTAAATTCTGACAATGTTATGGATACAAAAAATAAAGAAGTTGGAATGTGAGAAGGGGCTAGAACAATTTAAGACAAGAACTATTTAAGGAAATTAAATTTGCTAAGCATTACAAAACTTAAGAAACAATGGCATGGGGAAATAATGCAAAAAAAATCCATTCAACTGATCCTTAGATAAATGTATCTAAAAATACATAGAAATCTATAAATAGAAAGAAAAAGTATTGGGGGGTGCTGTTGATTTGTATGAGTTTTATGCAGAATGTTGTTAAATCATCACTGAGGTTTAGATGGCCCAGACTGATTGTCTCCCATGTTAGTGGATGTGTGGCCTGCTTTTTTCCCCACCAGAAATTAATGATGGAGAAATAATTCCTCCTGATTACACCACCATTAGGAAAGATGGACTAGGTAAATGGGCTGGGGGTGTGGTCATCATTTTTTAAACCACATTACAAATCCTTACCCACCTCTCAACTGTTCCATAATACAACAATGAAGCAACACTAATAGCCAAACTCTATCTAAACAATCAAGAAAACATAATCCTTGTAGCTGTCTACATCCCCCCTCCCCCCAAATACTGAGACTACCAAAAACATATTTAGCTACTTATCATCTACTTTCAACAAAGAAAGCATTCTTCTTGGTGACCTTAACATATATTGGACCTTTAACAAACCTAAATCTATCTCCCAATAATATTAATCTTTTTTCACTCAGATGATCTAACAGACAAATCGATTTGACAAAGTATAAAAAAAAAATCCTTACTACAATGGATACTCTCAACTAACCCCGAAAAATTAATCTTCTAAGTACCCTTCTAGACTTTCTCAGCAATCATCACCTCACCTACACCAACAGAGGGGTCCGAATGGAGAGATAAGTCAGCAAGCAAAGGAAATCAGTGTTGCTGAAATTTAATTCATTTTCAAGTCTTGGTGAGTACCTTCATGAGGTAGACCCTGTTTTTCACCAGATCTCACCATGACAATACAGACATATAGAATTAATTTTATATAGCATATACCATAGACAGAAGTAGGTGAAAAATAAAAAAAAAGATAGCTGGGTGCACAAGATCCAGGATAAAAAAGTGCCCAATCTTGATAGGTGCACTGGTGCCAGGACTGGACAAAATGACAGTGTGGAGTCCTCAAAATACGGAAACATTCCTACAATGCAGTTAAGTGAGGCCCAGGGGGAGGATGACCCCCCCCTATTGTAGAAGGAATTAGCAGTCCACAAAAATCACAAAAAATGATAGGCCAAAGAATAGCCATAAAAATGATAGAGTACACTATTAAGGATAAGAAAGGAATGATGTATTGTTAGTATTATGAAAAAAGCCCAGAATTTCCAGATACAAGATATACAAAAAGATTAAGAGAGAGATTAGAGGAAAGAATAATACTTCCACAAGAAAAAGTGTTAGAAGCCTCAATTAAATATTTGTGTTCGTTAATACAACAGATTTGTGAAAAACATTATATAGACCAAGAAACTTTGATCTGTTTAGAAAAAGAAGCATTTGAAGAAGTGCAAAAATATAAACAACAAAACCCAGAGACTTTTGAAAAGTATAAAAAAGAAATATGGACATGGGAAAGAAAGAGATATTTGATATGCTGTAATATTTGTGCAAAGTCAAAAGCCAAAATAATCAATACAAAAAGGCAGCCCCAAAGCTATGTGAAGAGAAACATAGGCAAAGGCATGCAAATATGGAAATGTTCACAATAAAGAAAATAATATAAAGAGGGGATGTAGAAAAAAATTAGCAAAGCAGAATTTAAAACATAAAAGCTGAAGTTATGGAATACCTGCACAGTGCAGGATTTGGTGTAAGAGGTCTAACACAGGTTACATCACAGCATGATGGAGCAAGTCCCAAAAGTAATGAGAAACAGGAAGATCAGGAGACATCTGAAGAAGAAATGTGGACATGGGAAAGAAAAAGAGGTTTAATGTGGTATAATATTTATGCAAAGGAGAAAGCAAAACTAATCAATACAAAAAGAGCAGCACCAAAGATATTTGAAGAGAAATACAGGCAAAGGAATCCAGACTTGGAAAAATTTACAATACAAGAAATAAGAAGACAGAGAAGAAAAGTAGGACTGAAGATTAGTAATGGAGAAGTTAATGAAATACAAACTGGGGTTATGGAGTACCTGCGAAGTGAAGGATTCAGTGTAGAAAATCTATCTCAGAAAGCACTACAGCAGGATAGACAAATAGACATCCAAATTAAGGAGAAACCAGTGGAATGGGAAGCAACCAGTCAGTTGCCATATGAAGATAATTTGGAGCCATCCACAGAAAACCAGTATAAACATTCACTTGAAGCTGGACAACAAGGGGAGGAACAGGAAACTGGGGCAACTCTGGAGAAGTCAGTACTGAGGAGTGATAGGCCAGAGAGTCCCCATATGATAGAGCAATGGATGACACAGGATGACATTGAAGAGAATGTGCCACAGGAAGATGCTATAGAACTTTCTACAGAATGCCTGTAGAAAATAGAGAACAAAAATGTGTCCTCAATTTAGAAGAAAATGAGCTAAGAGAAGAGTTGCTTGATTTAATGGACATGGATAGATATATTATGATCAATGAAAGAAATAGACTGAAGAAGGTCAATAAAAGCCAAAAAGTCAGAAGTTTGAGAAAACAAATGACAACAGTAATTAGGACTGTCCATAGAGATCCATGCCATATAACAGAAGTAAACAGGATATATTGTTGTGCAGCTAAATTAATAACAGATAAAATTCTACCACAAGAATACAGGGTAGTAAGAGAAAGGAAGGGGATAAATCAAATGCCATCATGGAAGTATCGAATACAGAAAACTATAAAGCAGTTAAGACAAGAAGTGTCACTGTTAGAGAAGTATAGAAGAGGGAACAAATCAGCAAAATTGGTCAGAAAGATAGATGTGATAAAAGCAATGTACAATATTATAATGGATCAGGATCTATCATGCACTATCACAAATAATAAACTAAAAATATCAGCACAGGCAGAAAAACTTAGAAGATACACTGATAAATATAAAGGAAAAGTACAAAATAAGCAGTTTATTGATGACCCCAAAATGTTTTATAGAGAATTGAGAAATAAGGTAAAAGGAACTGTAAGACCACCCAAAAAAGACGAAATGGATACACTTTGAAGAAGTATTTATGAAGATCCTTAACTATGATACTAAATGGATAGAAGAAGTGAAAGAAAGTATAAGAAGTTCAAAGGTACAGGATATGAAATGGATTGAAATAACAGCCAGAGAGATTGAAACAAAGTTAAGAAAAGCCTCTAATTGGAAAACGTCAGGCCCATATACAGTACCTAACTTCTGGTTAAAAGTATTAACATCTTTGAATGAAGATTTAGCCATGAGTAAGAACTATTTATATGTGCACCCTGAACAGACACCAACCTAGCTAACAACAGGAAAAAACATGCTCCTACTTAAGACTGAACCTGCAAGCTACCATAAAAATTATAGACCAACAACTTGCGTTTCAATTACATATAAACTATAGACCAGAATTGATGCTGACAGTTTATAGTCATTTAGAAGAAAACTTAATCATGGCAATAGAACAAAAGGGCAATGACAGAAAGTCAAATGGAACAAAGGATCATCTGTTGCTAAATAAAGTCATAGTGGAGAATGACAAAAAGGGTAAGAATCTAACTATGGCATGGATTGAGTACATAAAAGCATCTGATAGTATCCCACATTCATGGATAAAAGAGTGCTTAAAAATGTATAAGATGCATCCTACACTGGTCAACTACCTTATAGTGACCATGAAATAGTAGCAGACCACTAAGTCATGATAAAGGGAAAAATTATTATTCCAGATATAAAAAATCCAAAGGGGAATATTCCAGGGTGACTCCCCATCACCTCTGCTATTCTGTTTTACCCTTAATCCATTAAGCTGTCAACTTAACAGCTTAGGCCATGGCTATAATTTAGCTCCTAGAAAACAACAACATGTAAAGACTTCTCATCTTCTCTTTATTTATGATTAAAACTGTATAGCTCATCAGATGAGGAACTGAAGAACTGGAAGTAGTCAAAACTTTTTCAGATGATATACGAATGGCATTTGGTCTTGATAAGTGTGCAAAAGCAACCTTTGAAGCAGGAAAACTGCATCAGCAAGAAAACATCAGTTTGAGACAAGAACGTAATATAAGAGAACTTGAGCAAGAGGGAGTGTATAAATATTTGGAAATTGATGAAGGATCAAAAATAAAACATGAACAAATGTGAATAAAATGTAGGAATATGTTAGAAGACTTAAATTAATCTTGAAAACAGCATTGACATCTAGGAACAAAATTCAAGCTATAAACCAATTTGCTCTTCCTGTCCTAACTTAATTTTGGAGTGACTGACTGGCTTCAAAATGTGTTGGATAGATTAGATAGGAAAACAAGAAGGATGCTTCATACTCACCGAATAATTTATAAAAATCAGTGCATACCTAGATTATATATTCCTCGTTCCAAAGGAGGGATGAGCCTCTTTGAAATTGATTATATGTATAGATTTGCAATTGTGGGACTGCACATATCTGCTCACTTCACAGGACCCAAATGTAGTGAAATGTCTGAAACATGAGGAGAATAAATCTAAGATGACTTCCCTGCTTAGTCTAGCAGAAGCACATTGACATCAAGCAGGAATGGAAATCAAACCAAAAGTAGATAAAAATCAGGCAGCAACTGAATGTGCCAAAAAACAAAAGAAAGAATATAAGGTGAAGGATCAGATGAGAAGAAAAGCAATGTTGGAAATGCATAAATATAGTTGCAAGTATAGTAAACTTCTGGAAGAACCTCTTGTTGATCAGGATTGAATGCAGGAATGGTTAAGGAGAGGCAAACTCAAACCAAAACATGAAAGATTAATACTGCCAGCCCAAGATAGTAGACTATGCACACAATGGTTTAAAAAGTCCATTGAACATGTGGGAGAAAGAGACAAATGTAGGTTTTGTAAAACAGAACTGGAAGCAGTTGCACACCTTGTTGCTGGTTGTGACATATCAATGGCAGAAAGACTGTATACTGAAAGGCATAATAATGTGGCAAGACTGTTACACTGGAGATTGTGCAACATTATGGTACTGAAGTAGCTGAAAAACACTGGAAACATGAGCCACAAAGAATCATAGAAAATGATGCATCACAAGGGATCACCCATTACCAACAGTTCCAAAGATATATGTGAGAAAACCAGATTTAGTGTTCCATGGAAAGTAGACATAAGTAGCATTGATCATTGAAATCGCCACACCCAGTGACTACAGTGTCTTACATACAAAAAGACACAAAGTCATAAAATATCAGGATTTGCAGACAGAAATGAGAGCCATGTGGAAGAAAGATACCCAGACAGTTCCAATAGTAGTAGGAGCAATTGGTCTTATAAAAAAAGAACCTGCAATCATATTTAGATATATTACCAATACATGTAACTCCATACAAATTGCAGAAGGAGTCATTACTGGGCACATTACAGGTGCTGAAACAGCACTTCTGGCTGACATCAAAGATTGAAACAATACTAATTTCATGACCTTTAAGCATACTTTGACTTAGGAATGGGGTCCATTGTGATCATGTAAGGGAAACCCAAAAACTTGGAGAAATTAAAAGACAGAGAATACAAGTTCCCTAAACTCCGTCACTCCAAAGCAAGTACAAATATGATTCAGTCATTGTCCATGCGGGTGTGAATGACCTGAGACGTACCTCCCTGGACTACATGAAAAGAGACATCGAGGAGCTCTCCGATTATGTAGCCCAGACTGGTATGACCCTGACCCTGAGCAGCATCCTACCTTCGCCAAGAATGATGCCTCAGTACAAAGACAAAATGATCAGTTTTAACAATTGGCTTAATCACTGGTGTCATTCTAGGGGGATCCAATGTCTGTCAGCCTGGGATGATATGCTGGACAAGCCACGTTGCTTCGCAAGGGATGGCTTGCACCTGTCACCACTGGGCTTCCGGATACTGGCCAAGGCTCTTGCCACCCCCATAGTGCCTTTTTAGGCAATGCTCAAAGGACAAATCAACCGCCATAAAAATAAAACGGAAAAAATTAAGGGTAATGCTGCTCAACGCCAGAAGTCTAAATCTCAAGATGCAGGCACTCAAGCACTTCTCAGTATGGAGAACATCGATGTCTGTGCAGTAACTGAAACCTGGTTCAAGGCTCCTGAGAGTACTCCAGCACTACCAGGCTATACCTCATATCATGCATTTCGGCCTCAAGTTCCAGGCCGAACCACAAAGGGAGGGGGAGTGTCCATTTTCATAAAAGACACCTACACCTCTCGATTGGTGGCTGCTCATGAAGCATCAGAAACCATACAAGTTTTACTCACCATAGGTAAAACTGCCATACAACTGGTCGCATGTTATAGAACACCCTCCCAATCCCAGGAATCCCATCAAGCATTCCTGAAAACACTGGAGGATATGAATGTCACACCAAACACCATCATATTGGGTGACTTCAATTACCCCAACATAGACTGGGCCCACTATTCTAGCCCTAACACCCTGGCCCAAAGATTCCTGGAATTCATAAACTCAAATGCTATGGAGCAACTGGTCACCTCTCCTACGAGGAGAGATAATATACTTGACCTGATTATCACAAACATGGGGTCCAAATGCTCCGCACCGGATATAAACCCCTCACTAGTAAGATCTGATCATAAACTGATCACGTTGGATGTACATATCCCACCCCCACCCCCAGAACAAAAGACTACAGTGAAAAACTTCTCAAAAGCTGACTTTGAGCTCCTTAAGTCGGAAATGATATCCTTTAAGCCTACTGGGTCAATGGAAACCACATCCCAAAATGCTGAATCCTTCACAAAAGCCTTCTATGGACATCTCCAGGAATGCATGGATCAGGCAATCCCAACTAAAACCAAGACCCTCTCCACCAAGGGAAAACGCCCGGTTTGGTGGACCCCGGCTATAAACAAACTGTACAACAAAAGAAGGAAGCTGCTGCAGGACAGAGCCAAATCCCACAAGGGAAAGGCTTCCCTGATCAGCACAAGTAAAAACTACGCTCTCTCATAAAAACATCTAAAGCAAACTTTGAGAAAAAGATTGCCAAGGATACCAAAGACAATCATAAAGCCTTCTTCAATTATGTCAGAACCTTGGGAGGAAATTCTCAGATATGCTCTGAGCTGGTACACAATAACAAAAATTCACTGACCCTACTGACATTGCCAACATTCTGGCAGATAGGTTCAGTGCAAATTTCTCCCTCCCTCACCCCTAAAGATGAAGTAACTATCCCTGCTGAATGTAACCTACCTGTCATCACAGACACACAGGTGAAATCAGCACTCAACAAGGCAAAAACACAGCATCTATGGGACCCGATGGTATCCCGGTTGCGTGTTACGTGAACTCCAAGATGAACTAAACCCGCCCCTAAGAACTCTATTCAATCTTAGCCTCACTACAGGATATGTACCTGAACACTGGCGCACAGCAACAGTGGTCCCACTCCATAAAGGGGGAAATTCAACTGACCCAGGTAACTACCGCCCCATAAGTTTGACCAGCCTGATCTGTAAGGCTATGGAAAGGATCATCATGGAACTCATAAATGGCGACATTGGTGATCTGCAGACCCTTGATCCCACACAGTTCGGTTTTGTAAAAGGCAGATCCTGCCTCTTAAACCTGGTTGACTTCTTTGAGACAGTCACTAGTGCCATCGATGAGGGCAAGGCTGTCCACACTGCCTATTTGGACTTGGCTAAGGCCTTTGACACAATACCACACTCTGGCGTCATCGACAAGCTCAGCAGCCTAAATGTAAATCCATATGTCACAAGATGGGTAGCAAATTGGCTAAAAAACAGAACCCATAAGGTTAAAATTGCTGGAGCCATGTCAGACTCAAAACCTGTCACAAGTGGTGTCCCACAGGGCTCAGTCTTGGGTCCACTCCTATTCGGCATTTATTTTTCAGATGTGAAAGCAAACATGGAAGGATTATGGCTGACAAAGTTTGCAGATGACTGCAAACTGGGCGCCATAGTGGATTCACCTGCTGACACACACATCCTACAGAAAGGTCTCACTGAAACGGACAACTGGTGCCGGAATCATGGCCTCAAACTTAACGCCAAAAAATGTATAGTCATCCCTTTGGGAAAAACAAAGTACCCACAAACTATCACGTAGACAATAACCCACTGAATACAGAAGATGTAATCAGAGACCTGGGGACTCAAGTCGATAGTGACCTCTCCTTTGACAACCATGTTGCCAAAGTGGTCAGAAAGACTTTCTACCTAGCCCATCTCATCATGAAGGGATTCTCATCCAGATCAAAGGAGGTCATTGTACCTCTGTATTCCTCCCTCATCAGGCCCATGATCGAATATAATGCTCCATTTGGGATGTATCTCACCCGGCACATGCAGCAACTGGAAAGACCCCAGAAGTACCTCACCAAGAGGATCATAGGTCTAAAACATGTGCCTTATCCAGTTAGATTAAAGAAACTCCAGCTCTATTCAGTAGCATACCGCCTGCTCAGAGGTGATTTGTGCCTAACATACAGGGCCATGTCCAACCAGGAATTGATGGACATGCTCCATCTCAAAAATCCAAATCCACCAGAACCACACGAGCTAAAGATTTCAACCTCTGCACAAATATGAATAGGACATGCTGGAGGGATAGATTCATAACACAGAGGTTACCCATACTCTGGAACAAAATCCCAGTTCACGTGAGACAGAGCCCTTCATTGGCACTGTTCAAGAAAAATCTCGATGCATGGATGGGAGATCGCAAGTTTACCCCGGGAGTGACCTCAGTGTCACTACTAGACAGAGGTATAGTTTACTAAATAATGGGGTTCCACATGTGTCACTACTAGAGAGGCGCAACTACATAGTATGGGGTGGCGTAAAGCCACATCACTGTTGGCTAGGCTTGTAAATGCCCCCGGGCAGATAGCCTAGTACACTACTATGAAACTATGAAACTATGATACTAGGACCCAATCCTACTTAGATATATATTGGTGCATCAAATAAAAAGAACTACTTCTCCATAAACCAGACTGCACACACACATACACACACACACACACACACACACACACACACACACACACACACACACACACACACACACACACGCACTTACAAAAAAAAAACTAATTCTGGCAAAATTTAAACAGCCTCCTAAAATCAGGCCAAAACTCCACCCCAAATCCTTCCCCACCTGAAACCAGCAGAAAAACTGTAGACAAATTCAATAAACACTTCATATCTACTAATCTGCTTAACTCAAATAAAAATAATAATAGTCTATAACCACCCACCTAACCCTCCTGACCATAGCTTCACACCCCAACTCAACCTAAGAACCATCCAGACAAATACAATCACAAAATACATTAGAAAATTGAAACCCACAACATTAGTTTCTGACAACCTGCCACCCGAATACCTTTTTATAGCCCCTGACATCATTGCTATTTTGTATCTATCCTGATTAATTGATCCATTATAGAAAACTAAGCCCCAGCCCTATGGAAAGCTTCCACCATAATTCCATTACAATAAGGTCACTGAACTGTCAAAGTATTGATCTAAAGCAATCCATTCCCCCCTCTCCAAAGTACTTGAAAAATGCATACATCAGCAACTCCTAACCTTTCTAGTTGATATCCCATTACTTCCTCCTACCAAACATGGATTTCAAGCCCCCACAGCACCGAAACTGCCCTACTACATTTCCTAGATACCATTAATCAAAGTAAAAACTTGAGTAATTTTTGTTTCCACCCTTTTCCTGGACTTATCCAAAACCTTTGATACAATCTCACATCAACTTCCCCTCAAAAGACTAAATCTTACAAGTCTTGCTATTCCTTCAACTAGGTGGTTCAGCAGCTGTCTAAACAATCTGACCCAGTCTGTAAAATGGATTGACTCCCACTCAGCATTGGGTTGAGTACAAGGTGACCTATGCAGTTACATAGGATCTGGTGTGGAATATGGGGCCCGGCCATGCCAATCAGAAAAAGAAGAAAAAATAATTACCCCACTACTCTGGCCTCTAGAAAAAAACTTGCTACTCTGCTCTGTTTAGCTCAGGTCTCTTATTTAAGCCAATGGTAGAGAAGTAAGTGCCAGTCTTTTTTTTCAAGATATTTTATTAAGTTTTCCATGAAAAGTAAAAGACAACAAATGACAAACAGTATTCTCATTCTAAGACAAATTATTAACAAACATGGTAAAAACTATTTACAATATATACATAGGCCTGAAGCAAAACTACAAATCACAGTTAAAATACACAAGTTCTTTAGTATAAGTATCAATTAAGAAAGAGTTGTGGTCCATTTTTAAAGTCTCAATAAGTGCTAATACTTTTGCCCAAGGATTATTAACAAATGTCTTTGGATAGATTCTAAGTTCTTTGGTCTTAGTATCTTTGATTGCCAGGTCTTTCACTGAAGACAAGAAATCCTCAACAGTGGGCGGGCAGCTAGTTTTCCATCTTCTAGTAATGCATTTTCTGGCGATAGCAAGTACTGACCATAGTAAATATGAATTATTCTTATTCAAAAAGTAACCTTCAGTCACATTGAAAAGAACTAATGATTTAGACAATAAGAAGGAATTAGTGAATAATGCTTTGAGAAAATCTTCGATGCTGTTCCAATAGCCCTTTAATTTAGGACAATCATAAAAAATGTGTGCCCAATCGGCTTTGTTATATTCTGTACTTCTCCAGTAGGATGCGCTGGAGCTATTATTGATTTTAACTATCTTATCTGGTGTCAGAAATGCCCTATGGAGATATTGCCAAGCAAAAATATGCCAGTAATGAGACCATGAAGTATGCTTGATGGATAACAGAATTTTTTTGTTTTTCATCATGTGAGAAATTAAAGGAACAGCCTTTGAATATAAAGTTCCAGTAACTTTGATTTATATCAGTCTTATAAACAATTAACGTTATATAATTTTGAAATAATGTTATTTGTATTGAAGCTATTATGTACAATTTCACACGTGAGAGTTACCATCTTTGGTGTTTCTTGATAAGATGAGTTTTTAAGTATTATGCATAAATCTTGAGAATAAGTTTAGAAACTTTGTAGAATTAACCAGTTTTAAGGAAGTAAATCATGCTCTTTTGTAAGAAACTGAGAGTCTAAAACTTTAGAGTCATTTATGCATTGATACCAACATATAACGTTCTTGGATTCCCAACTATCTAGAACACTGAGATGTATTTTATCAGGAAAATTCCTTGTAATGTTAAAGGGGGTTAACAGTTCAAACCAGCTCTTAATATCAGCATTAGAGTTAGCAAATTTTCTGAAGAAATTAAAATAGTGATTTAATGAATTTAATTTTGTGGGTTTGGCAATATTGTGTTGGGTAATATGACATAAGAAGTACGAGAACTTATTAGAAGAATTATTCAGTGGAAGTTTGGCTAACAGGGCATTTTCATTAATTAGTTAGGTTAGATGTAATAGTTTCCAACTAGAGTGATAATTTAGATTAATCCAGTTTAAAATAATCTTAAATATGAATGCATTAATATATGTTTCAATATCCGGGAATTTGATTTCTCCTTGCTCCGAAGATCTAATGTGATGTAGAAAAGCTATTCTGTTTCTTTTGGGTAACCAGAGAAATGTCATTAGTAATCTGTTTATATCTTTAATGTGTTGATATTTATAAGAAAAGTTAAGAACTAGAGCTATGTAGAGTATTTTTGGTAAAAGTGTCATTTTTTATTAATTATAACCCTTCTTCAAAGGTGATGAGAATTTTATTCCATCTATTTGTATGCTTATTTATTAAACTTATACTATCTTTATAATTATATTCAATTGTGTTTTATGTGGATTTACATAGTGTTATTCCTAGATAATCAAGAGAATCTGAGATTGCACCAATAATGTAATGATTATCCGTTTGTACATTTCCCTTCGTATTTAAGAGCATGTGTTTAGATTTAGATCTATTGAAATGTAAACCCGAGATTTTCTGGAAATGGTTCATGACAGAATCTAATTCTAATAGAACTGATTCTGATTTACTTAACGTGAGCAAGATATCATCTGCATAAAGCATTATCTTGGAATTATACTGATTTTAAATATTTATACCAATGATCTTTGGATTGTCACAGATAAGGGCAGCAAATATTTCAATGGCTAATGCAAATAAAATAGGGTATAGGCTTAGTGCCTATGGTTATTTGAATAGATTCAGAAGTGAAGGGGCCTAATTTAACATAAGCTACATTGTTTTGGTATATATTTTTTATTAGAAAAATGAAAGAAGACGGGAAGTGTAAATGACGTAACACTTCAAACATATATTCCCAGTTGACAGAATCAAATGCCTTTTCTATGTCTAAACTAATCACTAGTGCTTCTTCATTTCCCTTGCTCAAATATTCAATAAGTGTTAAGATCATTTGGATGTTATCCTAAATGTGTCTTTCATGTATGAAGCCTGATTGATCATCATTTATTATTCGCGTTAGTGGGACCTTTAATCTATCTGCAAAGATGGACATAAGGATTTTATAATCATTATTTAATAATTATATGGGTCTGTAAGAACCTCAAAACTATGTGTCTTTGTTGGCTTTTATGATATGTGAGATCAAAGAGTATCTCCACAAAGGTGGTATAGTGGCATATGATTGAACTTCTACTAAAGTTTTGTGAAAGAATAATAGTACAGATGATGGTAACAGTTTATATATTTCAATGATTATACCATCCATCCTTTATCGGGCTTATTTTTTTTTATTTTTTTTGTTTAATTTCCTCTAGTGAGATTTGTGCTTCAAGAACTGTTTCAAGATTCTCTGTGGGCCTTAATGATTAAGTGAGGGAATATCTAAATTTATTTATTTATTTATTAATTGAATTAATGGAACCAAAGTGTTTGGAATAACAAAACTTGAAGGCAACTAAAATATCTCCTAAGTCAGAAACAGCTCCATTAAAACCTTTGTGTAGTAGTTTAGTTGTATTATTTGATTTAGAATGTATCTTGGCTTTCATTGACAGATTGTGCATGTGTTTAGGGGATGATGCATGAGAGTTTAATTTTAGTCTTTCCAATGCCAAATTAGTTTTATGGGATAGGATATCTGAATGCTGCTTATTAAGCTCCTTGATTTTTTTCATCTTATCAGGGGTAAGTTGGGAGGGATCAGATTTAATGTTTAAATGTTGAGCTTGAATATTTTGCAAATCCAAGTCCCATTTTTTTGTTTATTTTTGAACCATGTTATTATTTTACCATAAAGATAGGCTTTTAATGCATCCATCCCATGATCATGTTGGATTCTGGGGTGAGATTGGTCTCCAGAAAAAATTGTACCTCTGATGTGAACGAGGACTTAAATTCTTTAATTTGTGTTACATAGGCTGGGATTCTGGTTATGGGAATAAGTCTTCTATAGTTAATACAAAATTCTAGGCAGAGAGTGTCATGATCTGAGATGGGCCATGGGAAAATTGCAAAGGATGATATATTTAGTCTTAGATCATTAGAGACTAAAATTCTGTCTATTCTAGTTTGAGTGTTAAATCTGTAGTCAGCATGAGTAAATTTCAAAGATGTAGAATCTTTAATAGTAAATGTATCGAGTAAATTGTGTCTCCACCCATTTTTTTTTAAAGTCTTGCAATAGGTGTGAGCCTTACTAGCCACTTATTAGTAGTGTCAGTGTTGTCTAGTATACAGTTAAAGTCACTACCTATAATGAGGTTACCCTTATATACATTTGTAATGTGATCTAGATGTTTTCTAATAGTTGTTACTCCCATTCCAGGGATCCAGTAAATATTGACTAGGATCCAGATTCTGTTATTAAATTTTAGGGTGAATATGGTTAAAAGTCCTTTTGGATCTTCATATTTATATAGAATTTGGTGGAAAATTACACTATTCCTCCATAAGATCATTACCCCTCTTTTTTTAGTCTTATATGGGGCATGAGCAAGAATGCTATAGTTACTGCGGGTCCAGATTTCTTTTTCAGAAAGCTGAAATTGTGTTTCTTGCAGGAAAACTACCCAGGCTTTATTAATATTCAGATATTTTTGTAAGTTTGAAGTCTTCCTTGGATTATTTAGTCCATTAATGTTTAAAGACATTAAAGATAGAGCCATTAATATTCAGGTAAGAAAGAGTAGAGTGAAATGCATATGACTACTGTTATTATGATCCAAAAACCCTTTCTCCTGGATATAAAAATGAACTTTGATTATCAGCTGATACCAATGTGGTAAGAAACTGCAGTTTGAAATTTCGGAAGTATATAATATAACATCAGGCCTATAAAGAAAAAAAGATAAGTAACGTATCTAACAAATTGATCATAAAAGTTGAAATTACTATACACAAACATGGAATTCGAAGAATTCCTAGTCTGGTGGAAAGACAAAGTTCTATTAGACCACTCTTGAAAATGTCCTAACCATGCCAAAAAGCTCTAAAAATGTCTTATAAAGGAGACAACAGTGTATATTAACTATTCTAAAGATTTGATTTTAGAATTAGACTTTAAAAAGAAGAAATAAACAATCTCAAGTTTTTTCATCAACTATTTAGTTAAAAATAACAAGTGCCAGTCTTGTGGTTTTAATAATTATTACGGTGACTTGCTATTCTCTGTCTCTATCTTCAAGGCCTGGAACAATATTCCAAACCACATCAGGCTTTTAAATAACCCACAACAATTCAAATCTGACCTAAAATATCAGCTGGCAATTAATAAAGTATGCAGCTCTACCACACCTACAGTTTTAAGTATTCAGTCCTAGATCTGTCCACTGAGGATACTGCACTAGGTATTTTGACTCTACTCACAATGTCTTGAAAACATGTATTTCCTTAATCTGATATGCTTTGTAAATAATGTGTGTTGACTGTTTACTTTGTAATATTATGAAAATAATGTTTGTTGACTGTTTTTATATTGAATTTTCAAAATGCATTACTAGCCTTATTTTGGAGCTTTTCTCGACTGGCCTCCACCATAAATGGGCATTTAAGTTCCCATTCAGGCCTTCCCAGTAAATAAAGCCAAATAAATAAATAAATAAAGAATAAATAAATAAATAAATAAATAAATAAATAAATAAAATAAGTTAGTTTTAAAGGTGTCACTGTTGTATAAACATCAGGCTAAAAAAATATTATACCTGCAAGATGAAGGAACATTTCTTTAAAGCATGTGAAATGGCAAAACACTTTGGAATGGGAAGAAATAGTTGTGTAGAGGTGAGAAAGAAAAAATGCTTCTTTATATATTAATTATGAAAAATGTAATATAAGGAATAAAAACATAGTACATAAGTTGTGTAGAGGTGAGAAAGAAAAAATGCTTCTTTATATATTAATTATGAAAAATGTAATATAAGGAATAAAAACATAGTACATAAGTTAAATAACATCTATATTACCTGATCAAATGTTTGAGTTAGCGAACACATAAAAACACAAAGACATACTCGGAGGCTCTAATAAAAAACTTACCAAAACAACAGAGGCTCCCAAAGCAGACATCCAAAAATCCACCACCTCAAAACCAAACACATGCAACACATACTTCAATAAATCAGTGTGTCGACCAATCGCAGCCCATAAGGCCAAACACCTTGCCTGATACACTAGTAATAGGTGACTCCATAGTCAGACACACTGATGTCCCACTGACCAGGCTGAACAAGGAGAAGGTGACTGTGAGCTGTCTATCGGGAGCTAGGATCCACCACATAACACACGCATTCAGGTCACTCCAAAGCAAGTACAAATATGACTCCGTCATTGTCCATGCTGGTGTGAATCACCTGAGACGTACCTCCCTGGACTACATGAAAAGAGACATAGAGGAGCTCTCTGATTATGTAGCCCAGGCTGGTATGACCCTGACCCTGAGCAGCATCTTGCCCTCACCAAGAATGATACCACAATACAAAGACAAGATGATCAGCTTTAACAATTGGCTCAAGTACTGGTGTCATTCTAAGGGGATCCAATGTCTGTCTGCCTGGGATGATATGCTGGACAAGCCATGCTGCTTCGCAAGGGATGGCTTACACCTGTCACCACTGGGCTTCCGGATATTGGCTAAGGCTCTTGCCACCCCCATAGTCCCTTTTTTAGGCAAGGCTCAAAAGACAAACCCACCTCCTTAGAAAACAAAAATGGAAAAAAACTAAGGGTAATGCTGCTAAACGCCAGAAGTCTAAATCTCAAGATGCAGGCACTTGATGCACTCCTCAGCATGGAGAACATCGACGTCTGTGCAGTAACTGAAACCTGGATCAAGGCTCCTGAGAGCACCCCAGCGCTACCAGGCTATGCCTTGTATCATGCTTTTCGGTCCCAAAACCCGGGCCGAACCACAAAGGGAGGGGGAGTGTCCATATTCATAAAGGACACCCACACCTCCAGGTTAGTAGCAACACATGAAGCATCAGAGACCATACAGGTGCAACTAACCATAGGCAAAACTGCTATACAACTGGTAGCATGTTACAGACCACCCTCCCAATCTCAAGAACCCCACTCAGCCTTCCTGAAGACATTGGAGGATATGAATGTATCACAAAATACCATCATACTGGGAGACTTCAACTACCCAAACATAGATTGGGTACATTATTCTAGCCCTAATACCCTAGCCCAAAGGTTCTTGGAATTCATAAATTCAAATGCACTGGAACAACTAGTCACCTCTCCCACTAGGGGAGATAATATACTAGACCTGATCATCACAAACATGGGGACAAAATGCTCCACACCGGAAGTATACCCCTCACTAGTGAGATCTGACCACAAACTAATCACCCTGGATATACATATCCCACCTCCACCCCCAGCACAAAAGACCACAGTGAAAAACTTCTCAAAAGCAGACTTCACTCTTCTTAAGACTGAGATGGTATCCTTTAAGCCCACTGTGCCAGTGGATACCACATCCCACAATGCCGAATCCTTCACAAATGCTTTCTGTGGACATCTCCAAGAATGCATGGATCATGCAATCCCAAACAAATCCAAGTCACTCTCCACCAAATATAAGCGTCCTGTCTGGTGGACCTCAGCCATAAACAAATTGTTTAACAAAAGAAGGAAGCTACTGCACGTCAGAGCGAAATCCCATGAAGGGAAGACATCTCTGATCAACATTATCAGAAAACTACATTCTCTCATAAAAACATCCAAGGCAAACTTTGAGAGAAAAATTGCTAAGGACACTAAAGATAACCACAAAGCCTTCTTCAGCTATGTTAGAAACTCAAGGAAACCCTCAGATATGCTCAGAGTTGGTTCACAACAACAAAAATACACTGAACCCACAGATATTGCTAACATTCTGGCTGACAGGTTCAGTGCAAATTTCTCCCCTCCTTCACCCCCAAAAGAAGAAATACTTATCCCAGCTGAATGTAATCTCCCTGTCATCTCAGATGTCCAAGTGAGAACCGCCTAAACAAAGCAAAAAACACAGCATCAATGGGACCTGACGGTATCCCGGGGTGCGTGTTACGTGAACTCCAAGAGGAGCTAAACCCACACATAAAAATGCTATTTAACCTTAGCCTTACTTTGGGATATGTACCTGAACACTGGCGTACAGCAACAGTGGTCCCACTCCACAAGGGGGGTGCCTCTACAGACCCTGGAAACTACCGCCCCATAAGCTTAACTAGCCTGGTCTGCAAAGCTATGGAAAGAATCATTATGGATCTCATAAACAGAGACATAGAGGACCTACAGACACTTGACCCACCCAGTTCGGCTTTGTAAAGGGCAGATTCTGCCTTTTAAACCTGGTTGACGTTTTCGAAACAGTCACTAGAGCCATTGATGAGGGCAAAGCAGTCCCTACAGCATACCTGGACTTGGCTAAGGCCTTCAACACAATACCCCACTCAGGCATCATAGATAAGCTAAACAGTTTAAAAGTAAACCCTTATGTCACTAGATGGGTTGCAAACTGGCTAAAGGACAGAACCCATAAAGTTAAAATCGCTGGAGCAATATCAGACTCAAAGCCAGTCACAAGTGGTGTCCCACAGGGATCTGTCCTGGGACCTTTCTTGTTCAGCATTTATTTCTCAGACGTTAAAGCAAACATGGGAGGGCTGTAGCTGACAAAGTTTGCAGATGACTGCAAACTAGGCGCCATAGTCGATACACCAGCAGACACACACATCCTACAAAAAGGCCTCACTGAAACGGACAACTGGTGCCGTAGTCACGGCCTTAAACTAAATGCCAAAAAATGTATAGTCATCCCTTTTGGAAAAAACAAAGTACCCACAAATTATCACATAGACAGCAACCCACTGAGTATGGAAAAAGTAATCAGAGACCTAGGGACCCAAGTAGACAGCGACCTCTCATTTGACACCCACGTTGCCAAAGTGGTTAGAAAAACATTCTACCTTGCACACCTCATCATGAAGGGATTCACATCCAGATCCAAGGATGTCATTGCACCCCTATATTCCTCCCTCATCAGACCCATGATTGAGTACAATGCCCCATTTGGTATGTACCTCACCCGGCATTTGCAACAGCTGGAGAGACCACAAAAGTACCTCACCAAAAGGATCAAGGGTCTCCAACATATGTCTTATTCTGCCAGACTAAAGAAACTTCAGCTCTATTCAGTAGCATACCGCCTGCTCAGAGGTGATCTCTGCCTGTCTAACAAGGCCATGTCCAATCAGATTCTGATGGACATGCTCCACCTCAAAAAATCCAAATCCATCAGGACCACGAGAGCTAAAGACTTAAACCTCGGCACAAGTATGAATAGGACATGCTGGAGGGATAGATTCATAACCCAGAAGCTTCCCATGCTTTGGAACAGGATCCCAGTTCGTATTAGGCAGAGCCCCTCACTGACTCTCTTCAAGAGAAATCTTGATGAGTGGATGGGAGATCGTAAGTTTACCCCAGGGGTCACATCTGTGTCTCTGCTAGACAGGGGCACAGTAAACTAATTCTATTATATAAGGGGACCTTCATTGTGTCACTACTAGACAGAGGCACAGTATTCTAGATTTATTCTGTACATTTTTGTACCATTTCATGGGGTGGCAAAAGCCACATCACTATGGCTAGGCTTACAAATGCCCCAGGGCAGATAGCCTAGTACTATACTATGAAACTATGAAACTATAAACGTCGATCTGGTAATATCGAAAAATTAAAACAGTGAATGGCTGATTTAACAGAGGGAATGAAATCCGTCAGCTGCAAAAAAAAATTTTTTAAACCAAAATGAAGTAGGAGCTTTGCCCCATACACACACCAATGTGGGGGGCTGTGCCCCCCACACCCTGCTAACTAAATATACCAACTCCAAGATCACTCTACAGTGTGTAAAGGGGCAAAATCCACATAACGGCCAAGACAATTCTTTCCCTGGATTAAATCAGCCGTTCGCGTTTTTTTGCTTTTGCTATTACCAAATCGACATTTAGGTATTCACTAACCTAAACATTTGATCAGGTAATAGGAACCGTTAAATATAATAATTCTTTCATGTGTATGGCTTATTTGGAGGGAAAGACGTGGTGAATTACTTTTAATAACATCCAGTGGTGTATAATTATTTCCTCCTTCTCTACCTTTCTCCAGTGGGGTACAGGAGATAAGGGGCCTACACTGGGAATGTCCCTAAAACAAAAACATATCAACAGGCTAATCTGAAAGGTGATCTGCATGCAGCCCAACCACCCACTTTTTATTTTGGACTGAAAGTTTTCATCACTTTTGCCCTTGTACTTTAAGTAAGGGTTGACCAGCCATTCCTTCAACATGTATTATAGTCTGCACAGTGAATAGTCTGCAGCCAAACATTTCAATCCCTTGTTGGCAACCAATAGCCTCTTAGTCCCTAAGCCTCCAGCACAAATCTCTTGCTGGAAATCCTTTACTCGCTGCTTCCTAGCATGCACTGAGTTTTACTTCTTACTGGTCTTTTGGACTGCCTTTACTCCATAACAATATCTTTTTCTTCTTTCTCCTCCCCTCACAATTATCTAGATCTGCTACATCCATTATTATTTCTCCGCTCTTCATTCTCACCAATGTCACTTTATGTTTTGGCACAACTCACCCTTAGTCTGCCTTCCTTGTGTGCTCTCCTTTGCCTCAGATACTTAGAATCCTGTGTTGAAATACACACCGTTCTAAGACATATTTTCTCTAGAGCGGCAGTCCTGCATTATTGGGTACAAAAAGAAGTTTTTTCTGTTTGATTTGGTGTTTTCTCCAAGGGAAGGGTAGCCTAGGCTCTCACACTGATGCTTGCTTGCTTGAATCATAGGTTCACAGGTAAATAGTAAACTAGCTGGCCTTGTGGGCTATTTTAAGCCTAGCCAATTTCCCTTTTGCTGCTTGAATTAACCTATCTCTTTTGGTGTTAGACTGACCTTACCCAGCCAGTGATCAATAATTATCTATTACCCCTAGTGAGAATAACTGGGATCACACCATAAATAATTTAAGGGTACACGTGCATAGAATAAAGCAATTAGGAGCTACATTTGCCCATTAGTAGTGCAGGTGTCAGTCCTGGGGTAAATTTTCTGTTAGCCATCAACAGATCCAAGTTATAATTACATATGGACAGTGAGGAGCTTTGCTTTACATGGATGGAAAGTCAATTCCAGAGCAGTGGCATCCTCTGTGAGATGCAGCAATCCTTCCAAACAGTTTTGTTAATATTGCAGAAGCAATTTAGAGCCGTATACTGAGCATTTTTATGTCATTTGACTTTCTGATTTACAGTTGGCCATTCTGTATTAGGTCTGAGGATGCCTTGTGTGACAGTCACAGGTCACCTGTTGGCAATCTGTAAGATACCAAATACAGTTACTAGGCTATGAGTCAGTCCATGTTTGACATATTGTTTAGGTCTTATATCCTTTAAGTAAAGTATCTCTGTGGAAAACTCAGTTGTTATGTGTCTGGACAGATATATATACCAAAGTTGACATTAGAGTCAATCATTTTAGTGTAATACACAGCTGTACTCCTCCACACACATACACCCCACACACACACACACACACAGACACACACACTCTCTATCTTGTGTTTTACATTTCACTCCACTCTCATTCATTATTCCTTCCTTCCCTATCTCTTTCCAGCAAGGTGCAAGGGAACAGAATAAGTGAAATTGCCTGTGTAAAATATGCAGATAAATCAAGGTTCTACTCAAAGAGAAGCACAGATTCTCAGGCTATGCTACTTACAATCCAAATGTCATAGTTTGCTTTGATTACTTTGTCTCTGCATGGATTTGTCTTATATATATTAATCTAAGCCTGCTCTGGCCTTTCCTTCAAACTAGATAGATTGTTTCTGGAAGTATAACTTCCAGGTAGTAATTGGCCCACTGCACTTCCCTACCTTACACCAATTTCCACCCACCTCCTTCTTCTACATTCATTCTTATCTCAATTTACCACTATCCAATCACAAAGTACCTTCTAATCTTCTGAAGCAAGCTCAACAACCCTACTCTGTCTCTACCCTAGAACACAGCATCCTACCAGATTTACATAATCTGGCTTAGTGCAAATCCCCATCTGTACTTCCACTGTAACATTGTACAGTCGGAAACATATTTTTGACTCGGGCATAACTTTATAATCAGAATAACTTGAATCAATCCCATTATACTCAACTAACCAAGAAACCTAAAAGCCAGTAACCCACAGTTTTTTTGCCATTACTAACTTTTTTAATTAGTTGATGTAGCTTTACCATAAGAACAGCATCACATTTTTTCTATACTTTTGCCCTACTGGCTCCTCACACTACTAGCCATACTCAGACATTTACACCTCCCTATCATACACTCCATAAACACACACTTCTTGTAATAACTCCTATCCATACTATCATGGTGCATTTCCAGCACTTACATCATATTTATCAACTACATAAACTGCCACAGACCTAGTCTTCTAACTGCCCCACTCTTCTTATTCTTATTGTTACTTTCTCACGTCAGAACTTACCACTCAATACTCCATCTTGCCATCACTCCTGAACTCTTCCATACTTAAACTATACACTTCTTAAAATCAAAATACCACTAACATTTAAAGGAGACATACTATACATACAAATGCCCCAAATGCCTACCTCTGATATGTAAAAAAAACATAATATATACAAATGCCCAAATAGCCTCACCCTATATTACCTCTTCCTCTGCTTTAGTCTCACATAATACATTAACACATTTTGGGGATGTCCAGCCAAACCCAGGCCCAAAATTTGTTACAACTTCTTCCCCTCAAGATCATATATCTCCATACTGCCAAAACCTAAACAGACCGTCTAATATCAATTCCTTGAAACAATGTAACCTAAATATTTAGATCTTCTGCGACAATAACATCTGAACTGCCTGACTGCATGCTTGGATCACCTTCCACTCACCTTTCTCACAGAGACAGGGCTCAAACAAAACAGACCAATGAGGAAGTCTTACCCTCTGTTTGTAGTAGGGTTAAACTAGATTGAGAAAGCAGAAGAGCAGATGATGTAGCAATATAAAAATATTCTCCAATTGCTTAAAAAACTACTCCTAGATAAGGCAACTGACATCTTTAATCAGATCTTCATAAACTTAATAAATGAGCTCTCACCACTTAGGAAAACATACACAAAGTGCAGATGATTACCATTGCTAACTCACAGCACTAAACATATCATGTGACTTAAGATGAAAGCTTGCAAAAACTATTCCAAACTACCAGGTTTACCAATCTCTACAAGATCAAGTAAAACCATTGTTCAAAGGTTCATAGATTAGTACCAGGTTTTATGCCTAGCTAATTAGGCTCATGTGAGAATCAAAGCCTGCACCTTGTGTCTGTAAGGCAAACACATTAACCATTGTAAAAAAGGACAAAGAAAATTGCTATGTAAACATTCAAATCAATTACCATAGTAATCCACAATCTATCAGATATGCTATAAATAACCTTCTTCATGCAGGCAGAACAACCCAGCCTAGTCTAATGATAAATGATGCAGCACTATAACACTGACACAGCATTATAATGCTAACACAGCACTATAACAATGACACAGCACTATAACAATGACACAGCACTATAACACTGATACAGCACAATAATATTAACACAGCACTATAACAATGACACAGCAATATAACAATGACACAGCACCATACAACTGACACAGCACTATAACAATGACACAGCACTATAATGCTAACACAGCATTATAATGCTAACACAGCACTATAACACTGACATTGCACTATAACAATAACAGAGCACTATAATACTGACACAGCACTATAACCATAACACAGCACTATAACACTGACCCAGCACTATAACAATAACACAGCACTATAACACTGACATAGCACCATAACACTGACACAGCACTTTAACAATGAAGCAGTACAATAACACTGACACAGCACTATAACAATAACACAGCACTATAACACTGACACAGCACTATAACAATAACACAGCACTATAACACTGACACAGCACTATAACAACAACACAACACCATAACACTGACACAGCACTATAACAATAACACAGCACTATAACACTGACACAGCACTATACCAATAACACAACACTATAACAATGACACAGCACCATAACACTGACACAGCACTATAACAATAAAACAGCACTATAACACTGACACAGCACTATAACAATGGCACAGCACCATAACACTGACACAGTACTATAACCATAGCACAGCACTATAACACTGACCCAGCACTATAACAATAACACAGCACTATAACACTGACACAGCACCATAACACTGACACAGCACTTTAACAATGAAGCAGTACTATAACACTGACACAGCACTATAACAATAACACAACACTATAACACTGACCCAGCACTATAACAATAATACAGCACTATAATACTGACATAGCACAATACCACTGACACAGCACTTTAACAATGAAGCAGTACTATAACACTGACACAGCACTATAACAATGACACAGCACTATAACAATGGCACAGCACCATAACACTGACACAGCACTATAACAATGACACAGCACTATAACACTGACACAGCACTATAACAATGAAACAGCACTATAACAATGACACAGCACTATAACACTGACACAGCACTATAACAATAACACAGCACTATAACACTGACACAGCACACAGCACTATAACAATAACACAGCACTATAACAATAACACAGCACTATAATACTGACACAGCAGTATAATAATAACACAGCAGTATAACACTGACACAGCACTATATTACTGACACAGCACTATAACAATAACAATAACACAGCACTATAACACTGACACAGCACTATAACAATGACACAGCACTATAACAATAACAATAAGACAGCACTATAACACTAACACAGCACTATAACAATAACACAACACTATAACACTGACACAGCACTATAACTGACAAAGCACTATAACAATGACATAGCACTATAACACTGACAAAGCACTATAACAATGAAATAGCACTATAACACTGACACAGCACTATAACAATAACACAGCACTGTAAGACTAACACAGCACAATAACAATGGCAAAACACTATAGTAAACTCCTTTAACTCCCACATCATCAACACAGCAACCTTCCATGTAATCTACAAGTGTTTGAACCCAATTCCATATTGAAATGCTGTCCCTCAAAATGCCAAATGCTAACATGTGGAAAAAAAGATTGAAAATGCAGGAAAAGACTGAATCATTGTTACAGTCAGGAGATTAGTCATTTCTTCAGCTACCTCTTATTTCCACCCACCTTACAGGTCACGAGTTTTAAAACACAGTTAGACACTTCCTAAGAAAAAACCTTAAAGAAGTACTCCAATTCCAGACTCATAACATCAGTCCTTTTACAGTATAGGGCATGTGTTTGGTACTTGCCATTATTTCCATGCAAGTATAAACGTGATATTATAATAAGAATAAACTTCTTATACTGGATTATACAATTTTTGCATTATGGCCTTTTATATATGTACATTTTCAGAAAACTGTATGCCATACACTGTTTTCTTTCTTTTCTGCATTTGATGGAGTGACTTCATGCTATACTACATTTTATCTTTGTAAGGTAAAGTTGGAATACATATATTTGTGCAAATAATCATTTACTGAAATTGATCAACGAGGAAAAAATGTGCCTATTTGAAAACCACAACTTCAGCCAACAGCCATGTTAGAGAGTTTCTTGTTCTGATCCAGTACAGGACACCTTCATGTCGTTAATATCATAGCCCTTTATGATTACTTCTTCTATGCATCGTTTATAAAGGCTTCTTTTTTTCAGAGTCAACATATGATTCTCGTTTACATTTAGAATGTTTAAGTATTGTATTGCATGCTTAATTCCACAACCATATACCACTTTCCTGCATTGTAATTTATACACGTTTCCTAGACTCATCTGACACCTAACTGCAAAGGTAAAGGATTCAAACAGTATCTGAGTCAGAGTTCTTTATTTACTCTATGAGTGTTGTGCTGTTAGTGTACCACTATCTTTTCTTTAACATACTGCTGACCAAGCTCCTCAATACTTACTGCTGTAAGCTGCTTTTATCTCCTTTTCTTTGAACAGTGTTACAATAGATTTTGTTGAGTGGACATGATTAGATAAGGCAATTTGTTGTTTCAGGTTTGTCTCCAAAGATTTGATAAAATTCTTGAGCCATAATCACGTTTATAAGAGCCTCCTGTTCCCCCCTTTATCAGGATTATGCATAAATACATTTTTTACAAATGCTACCTCCCTACAAGGTGCACACCCTGCTTATATCTGCTTAGACACCCATTAGCACTGGAGTTACTTATTACTGGTGGTGACTGATGACTTCAAAGGAAGGGAGAGCTGTAGGAGACAACTGAATTGGTAGAAACAATGAGAATGGAATCAGCATCTACTATGAAAGATCAATGGACATTACCTGTAATCAAACAAAGATGGAGTCATTCATTTTCATCAACAGGATGCCTCGGAACCCACTATTCATTACCACTTTATTAGCTGTAATCACCATTGATGGCATACTATAATTAACAAATACAGCCTTAGGTGAAACAGAGCTGTAGCCAAAGGACACCATGTCCAGCCTTAGGTGAAACAGAACTGCAACCAAAGGACTCCATGTCCAGCATTAAGGGAAGCAGAGCTGTAGCCAAAGGACTCCATGTCCAGCCTTAACTGAAACAGAGCTGCAACCAAAGAACTCCATGTCTGGCTGTAGGTAAAATAGAGCTGTAGCCAAAGGACTCCTTGGGTCCCTCATTGTACAGTTGTCCTCCTGCAGCTCTCCATTGACTTCACCTATTTTACCACAAGCTGACATCACATCATACAGATGAATTAGTTATTCTGCGTTTTTCCCACTTAGCCGTACCTTTTAGATTTGTCCTCCAACTTTTAAAGTGTGCAGGAAGTAAATGAATAAAGCCAGGAACGCAGTGCTAGTAGGCTTCCAGAAGTCATAGAGTTGAAAATGCCCTGAAGGGCATATTCAGAGTTTTTTTAAAGAACCTTTCTGATTCAGTGATGGCTTGAGCAAAAATTCTGAGTAAGGAAAGAACTTCAATCATAATTTTTCAAGGAAAACTAAGTTGTGCCAAAAGCTTAGTAGTTCTCAATAAAGTGAGATGCCAAATGCTTGCAAGGATCTGTAAATCCTATCTGTAAATACTGCTAGAGCTCCCTACTCCTCCAAAAAACATAGCTGACATTATATGTGCTCCTCTTGTGTTATTTTGAGATGAAAGCAAAAGCACAAATGGCTACAGGCATACATTATACAGGTGAATGCCAGTAAGGAAACCAGAACGGGTCTATATCAAAATTCTGAAAAGGGAAAATGTCGAATGTGAAAACATCAAACCCTAATTATCGAATGGTGAAAATAGCGAAGCCCCAGAACATTGAAATCTTACCTAGGGCAAGATTTCAGTGGGCCATTTCGTGGCTTCACTATTTCCTCCACTGTGGTGCGAGAGTTACGGACCTTATGGTTCGGGTGTGGGTTAAGGTAAGTGGATAGTTAGTAATGTATGCATGGTGTAGTGTAGGGTTGTGTTTTGTTAACTGTATGTGTGTGTATTAATTAGTTTGTGTATAGAGTCGTAGGGTATGTGTGCGATAGTTACAAACCTTAGGGTTAGGATGCGGATTAAGGTAAGTGGATAGTTAGTAATGTATGTGTGGTTTAGTGTGGGGTTGGGTTTTGTTAACTGTATGTGTGTGGTTTATTTATTTTGGTGTGCTTGTGTTGTGTGCATGTTTCTCTGAACAGCAATTTTTTTCCCTGGGAAAAAATTTGCTATTCTGAGCGTTCAGTGTTTTCAATATTCGAAATTCCAAGTTCGAATATATGGTGTTCGACATTTTGAAATTTCGAATATATGATATAGACCCACCAGAACACCTGGATAAAACCTATATACAGATAGGGAGTACATGCAGACTCCACATAGAAAGAATAATAATCAAACACAGAGACAGGGAGTACATGTAAACTCCACACAGAAAGAATACTAATCAAACACAGAGACAGGCAGTATGTGCAGACTCCACACAGAAGGAATAATAATCAAAGACAGAGACATGGAGTACATGTAAAACTCCACACAGAAAGGATACTAATCAAACACAGAGACAGGCAGTATGTGCAGACTCCACACAGAAGGAATAATAATCAAAGACAGAGACATGGAGTACATGTAAAACTCCACACAGAAAGGATACTAATCAAACACAGAGACAGGCAGTATGTGCAGACTCCACACAGAAGGAATAATAATCAAAGACAGAGACATGGAGTACATGCATACTCCACACAGAAGGAATCAGAGGCAAAAACTCAAACAGGAGCAATGAGCCGTGTAGAACAGGAACACTTTTTATTGCACCACTGTGCCAAGAATCAGTTTCTATCACACACAATCTACACAGACTGGCGCAGGCAGTCAGTTACTATACATAATGCTGATGATTGTGATAAAAAGTGAAAAAATTATGTTTAACTTAAAATGCTTTGAGATACATTGCAATACCCCCCTCCCACATACACACACAAAGTCATTTTTTATCACAGAGAGACCCAGATTCTTCAATTACAAACCCATACATAAATAATGGCCACACTGGAATGTATCTTCTCAGCTCACTGCTGTTATGAATACAGTGTGCAACTCACTGCAACCCCCCCCCAACATTTTTTCTCAATCTCTTAGCTAAAGAATTAGATAGAAAGCAAAAAATATTTAGAGAAAAAGAACCAAAATGAATGAAAAAGATATATTTCTCTGTGCCACTATATACTTAGAAAGTTGACAGAATGACAGGTTATGTACTTTTTTCTGAATGCTATTCAGTCTGAAGCTTAAAAATCTGTCATTATTTACTAACTGCAAGTGTCACTGATTTGTCAGAAAAAAACACAAACATTGACAGGAAGCAAGCAAAACATAGGGCAATATCAGAGACATTATACAAAATTTGAGACAGTTGAGAAAAGAGGATTTATGCCCCCCTGCATATACACACATATACACATTTAAACAACCAAACACATACACATACACGTGCACGCACACACACACACACACACACACACACACACACACACACACACACACACACACACACACACACACACACTATTTAGTACGCAGCTTCACATTCATGAACCAATGAATGGCTCCCAGAGCTGTGTGTTATACCTACTATTTCAAACTCTGAATGACTAAGCATTAATCCTTTCAGTCAATGGTAAAGACATATGGGTAAGCAACAGAAATATACATAATGTTGGAAATGCATTGTCTGCTCTTAAAGATGGGATTGACGATAATCCAGGTATTGTTTGTATCAGTAATTCTTGCCTACAACTTAAGCATATTGTGTCTTAAACCTACTTATTAATGAAAAAAACTTTGCTGCTAGGGTTACCACCTGTCCCAGTTTGCGAGGGACAGTCCCTCTTTGGGCAGTTGTGTCTTGCAAAACAAAATTGTAAAATGGCAAATGTCCTGAGATTTTAGGACAAAAATATTTTCTACATTCTCTTTAATTGTTGTGTAAAGCAGTTATTTTGTATCTGAAAAACATAAATGATATAAGAAACAGAATAAGCAACTAAAATGCTACAAGAATAAGCTATTATTTAGGAAAAAAAGTAAATTTCTGTCCTGTGTACAGGTTGTGGGTATGTTTTGCACAGCAAAATCTGACATTTCTGCAAAAAAATGTGCTAGTTTGGGCATTTGAAAAGGTGGCAACCCTATTTGCTGCAATTGCAGCTTTGAAGGAAACCAGTTTCATGAGTTTTACCAAATAGTGAAGCACAGAAAATAGTTCCGAGATGAAATAAGTGTCACGTTCCAGCTGGTTAAAATATTTTTTTAATATAACAAACAGAAGTTACAGGTTGAGCGCTTTCATCTGCTATCCGTAGATTTCATCAGAACACTCATCTACTGTGTCGAGCCCATTTTGTACTAGTAAATTCCCACCCTTAATAAAACAATTAAATAATTACTGTAAACTGTGACTATTTTAAAAGAACATACACACAAAAATGTCTGTGTGCACACGTACTTGAGTTCTAAAAGACATCTAAAATTCAAATACATTCATTCTTTCTATATTCTATCCTACTGTGTCATAAACTAAGAATTATTATAATACTCATACAACATAATTGATAGATAAATAAAATGAACTGTCGCTCCAAATTGAGTCGGTCCTAATAGCAGCACTAATATATACTCCCTGTGTTTTTTCTTCACATGAATGCTGAATCTAAGTCTTACTTGTAATGTTATGTGGCTGTTCAATAATAATAAGTAGTGACCATCTTTATCCATTGTAGTAAAATTGTCTACCAGCTAATGTGTACATGTATAGGGTTGGTACTACAGAAATAATATGGGGAAAAGTTAAAATAAATTATACCTTGATGAGGGGTTTGGTGGGTATAAATTCATTTAATCCTGGGGGGCTAGCTGCATTTAACCTTATTTTCCATTTAATTTCTTTCTCCCCTAGTATGGCTTTTATGTTACCCCCTCTTGGATTACTCCTAACAACTTCCAATATAGCAAATTTGAAGGACTCACATCCATTACTATCTTCTAAATGTCTGTATAAGGCATTGATTTTGTCCTTTCTTTTGATACAATAAAGATGGTCATATATCCGATTTTTCAATCTTCTGTCTGTTTTCCCAACATAATAACTATGACATGAAATACATTTCCCCAAATATATTACATGTTGGGTCTGACAGTTCCCTCTCTTAAATTTGATTGTACTCCTGATTCCATTCTCCAAACACATCTGTTTGTCTTCCATAATAGCATGACATTGGTTACAATGCCCACATTTTGTAGTTCCTTCCAAATTCTCAATTGGGATGTCTCTCATATTGGATGTTTTAGATTCTATCATCCTTTTGATGTTCATCCCTGCTTTATACAGAAATGTGGGTTTGTCTCTAAGTCTGCTGTACACTGCTTCATCACTGGTTAATATATTCCAATTTTGTTGTATAATATCCTTAATTTCACCAACAAATGGGCAGAACTCCAGTATATATGCCCTATGTAGTCCAGTGTTGTCCAATTGGTTTACCTTTGTGCCCAGAGTATTGGTGGTGTTACCTAGGAGGGGAACATATTTATTCCCCCACTCTCTAGTCACATATCCTGTAATGTCATTAATTAAGTTGTCTGGATATCCCCTCTTCTTAAACAATTCACCAATTAATTTGATTTCCTTGACCATGTCTTCCCTAAGTGTGGTCATTCTGGCTGCCCTAATACACTGCCCTTTGAGGATAATTATTTTCTGGGTATGGGGATGATTACTGGAGTATTCAAGATAGGAATTACAAAAAGTTTATTTCCTGTAGATTCTAGACTGAAAACTGTACCCATCACTGAATATGTATGTGTACAGATAATTTATACCCTTCCTACTAAAATTGTGAGTAAATTTCAGGTAGCGACTAGTGTGATTCAAATAATCTACAAATTGAACTATGGAATCATATGTTCCTTTCCACAACAAAAACATGTCATCCAGAATCGGACATAGCACACTATATATTCCTTCCAGTGGGTACCGACAATGAACTCTTCTTCCCAGTCTAATAACACTAAATTAGCGTAAATGGGGGCACATGCTGCCCCCATGGCTACGCCTTGTGATTGTTTGTAATATTCACCTTCGAAATATATGTAATTGTTGTCCAAAACTAGATTCATGAATTCAGATATAAGGTCAATTCTATCCCAGTCAAGTTGTGAATGTTTGTTGACACTGTTGGTGAATCTCAACATACCATCCATCTTAGGAATACAAGAGAACAGGTCAGTTGTATCTATGGTTAAGAATGTAAGATCACTGTCCCGTAATTCAGCTTTAAATCTTCCCAAAAAGTCCCAAGAGTCTTTGATTAAATGAGGGACTTTCTTATATATGTGCTTTAACCAATGATCAATGACTTTTCCAAATGGGAAAGTTTTACTTTTGCTTCCTGATATGAAAGGTCGAAATGGTAGATTGTGGATACATTTGTGTATATTAGGTATGCCAACTATGGTGGCTAAAACTGGGTTGTTGACCTTCAAAAATCTATATATATCTCTGTATTTATACGTTCATCCAATAAATATTCTTCTAAAAATAAGTCAATCCTCCTGTGAGCTATATTAATTTGATTAAGTGAAGATGTCTCACATTTTCAAGATTGATTTAATATGTCATATATTTTCTGAGTATACTCATCTACATCATATAAGACTATTCCCCCTCCATTATCCGGGGTCATAATCCTGATGTTGTGAGATTCACATAATATTCAAAGGGCTTTGTCTTCTTCTCTACCCCAGTTACTGTTAAACTTAACCCTTTATGTGTTATTGTATAAATCATAATTTCCCTTAGTCACTACTTTGTCAAAAGTGGATAAGGTATTGTGCATCGGGGGTGTGAAGTCACTTCTTTTTCTTAAACTATTGTTACATAATCCCCTGTCAATCTGTCATTGAAAAAACACATCTAGATTTAACTTTCTCATGTACAATTTGAATTCTACTAAGGCGTCCACCAGGTTAAATCCTCTCTTAGGTATATATTTCATTCCTTTCAGAAATATCTTAAAATGTTCAGTATTGACCTGATGCTGTGTATAGTTGTATATGTTGAAGTCCCCCATACTACGTATAACACCATGAATTAGGATATCTTCTTGTCCACTGACAGTATTCCTTAATACATGTGTTTCCTGATGTTCTATGGAATATGTCTCCCTCTTTCTCCCTGTTTCCACATTTGGTTCCCCTGTCTGTGTTCCCTTGACCAGTCCTGTCTCTGTCCTAAAAAATCATTATTGTTATTCCTTCCTTCTTGTGACTGCCTATTGTATTCATAATCGTAAACCCAATTATTCAACCTATGTGTGGATTTAGTTCTATATGTGTTGTTCCATTTGTAGGCTGTATTATTCTCATATTGCTTCAAATCTCTTAAATATTTTTTACACTTCCTTGGAGACAAACCCACATTTGTGTATAATGCAGGGATGAACATGAAAATGATGATAGAATCTAAAACATCCAATATGAGAGACATCCCAATTGAGAATTTGGAAGGAACTACAAAATGTGGGCATTGTAACCAATGTCATGCTATTATGGAAGACAAACAGATGTGTTTGGAGAATGGAATCAGGAGTACAATCAAATTTAAGAGAGGGAACTGTCAGACTCAACATGTAATATATTTGGGGAAATGTATTTCATGTCCTAGTTATTATGTTGGGAAAACAGACAGAAGATTGAAAAATCGGATATATGACCATCTTTATTGTATCAAAAAGAAAGGACAAAAACAATGCCTTATACAGACATTTAGAAGATAGTAATGGATGTGAGTCCTTCAAATTTGCTATATTGGAAGTTGTTAGGAGTAATCCAAGCAGGGGTAACATAAAAGCCATACTAGGGGAGAAAGAAATTAAATAGAAAATAAGGTTAAATGTGTCTAGCCCCCCCCCAGGATTAAATTCATTTATACCCACTAAACCCCTCATCAAGGTATAATTTATTTTAACTTTTCACCATATTATTTCTGTAGTACCAACCCTATACATGCACACATTAGCTGGTAGACAATTTTACTACAATGGATAAAGATGGTCACTACTTATTATTATTGAGCAACCATATAACATTACAAGTAAGACATAGATTCAGCATTCATGTGAAGAAAAAACACAGGGAGTATATATTAGTGCTGCTATTAGGACCGACTCAATTAGGAGTGACAGTTCATTTTATTCATTTTATCTATCAATTATGTTGTATGAGTATTATAATAATTCTTAGTTTATGACACAGTAGGATAGAATATAGAAAGAATGAATGTATTTGAATTTTAGATGTCGTTTAGAACTCAAGTACGTGTGCACACAGACATTTTTGTGTGTATGTTCTTTTAAAATAGTCACAGTTTACAGTAATTATTTAATTGTTTTATTAAGGGTGGGAATTTACTAGTACAAAATGGGCATGACACAGTAAGTGAGTGTTCTGATGAAATCTACGGATAGTAGATGATTGTACTCAACCTGTAACTTCTGTTTGTTATATTAAAAAAGATTTTAACCAGCTGGAACTTGACACTTATTTCATCTTGGAACTATTTTCTGTGCTTCACTATTTGGTAATTGTTGGGGTTCCAGGAACACGTTTTGGAAGGAGTCATTGTGTCATGGATTCAATTGATGAACCTCCATCTATGTTCTCGCTAGTTCGGAGGGATGAGGTACACAAAATTCACTCTGAACTTGCTATACTGAAAGGAGAAATCTCTCGGTTAATCGAGCTCATGACACCGCCCACAACCCTACTTTTGAACTCAGTCAACGGACATGCATCACCATGCTCAGATACCGGAAGTGGTAGTAGCGGGGAGATACCTAACAGTCAGTGAGTTTTAGAAATAAGGGAATCAGCCGAAAACTTAGCCTCTTATAGGAATGGAGTCAACAAATTGGGGGAAAACCATCACATCAATTCCACCAGCACTGGCGACATTTCGGAGGACGTTTATTTATTATCAGGGGCCAAACCTAAAGGCCAACAACCCACCAGGACTTACTCAGCCACCATGGGTTCCACTGGTAGTAACAACAATAGGAACAGTGGTTATACATGTACCGGATCCAAACCTAAATAATACGGTAATTTAACAAACTATACGATAGACAATTTTTTATGATTACCATATGACTTTCAACAAGTCAATTTTCACAAGTAAAAACGTTCTGATGATGAAAATGTTAAACATGGAACTTTAAAAGAGTTAATATTTAGTTTTGGTAAAAAATTGAACATCATAAAAGCCTTACAAATGGACAATTTATATTTGAGGGAATGTATTGATAGTAGTATCATACCTATGGGATTGCGCTTTTTTAAACAACCCATGGGTATAGAATTAAATGATTCAAATATGCTTGCATGTAACAAAATGTTCGATGGCTTTGGTATTCAGTTTATGGAGTTTATAATTACATGTAATGACAGTAAACTGAATAATTTATTGAGGGAAGTTGAAGAATTGAATGCGTCTATAACTAATGATTTAATATACACCCAATGGGAAACCTTACATAAAAAACAATTTGAATTTGCTGAATCTAGTTGTAAAAAATATTTGATAGGAAGTGTAAAAAATATTTAAGAGATTTGAAGCAATATGAGAATAATACGGCCTACAAATGGAGCAACACATACAGAACTAAATCCACACATAGGTTGAATAATTGGGTTTACGATTATGAATACAATAGGCAGTCACAAGAAGGAAGGAATAACAATAATGATTTTTTAGGACAGAGACAGGACTGGTCCAGGGAACACAGACAGTGGAAACAAATGTGGAAACAGGGAGAAAGGGGGAGACGTATTCCATAGAACATCAGGAAACACATGTATTAAGGAATACTGTCAGTGGACAAGAAGATATCCTAATTGATGGTGTTAGACATAGTATGGGGGACTTCAACATGTACATCTATACACAGCATCAGGTCAATACTGAACATTTTAAGATATTTCTGAAAGGAATGAAATATATACCTAAGAGATGATTTAACCTGGTGGATACCTTAGTAGAATTCAAATTGTACATGAGAAAATTAAATCTAGGTGTATTTTTTCAACAACAGACTGACAGGGAATTATGTAACAATAGCTTAAGAAAAAGAAGTGACATCACACCTCCGATGCACAGTACCTTAGCCACTTTTGACAAAGTAGTGACTAAGGGAATTTATGATTTTTACAATAACACACAAAGGGTTAAGTTTAACAGTAACTGGGGTAGAGAAGAAGACAAAGCCCTTAGAGAATTATGTGAATCTCACAACATCAGGATTATGACCCCGGATAAGGGAGGAGGAATAGTCTTATATGATGTAGATGAGTATACTCAGAAACTATATGACATATTAAATCAATCTGGAAAATATGAGACATCTTCACTTAATGAAATTAATATAGCTCACAGGAGGATTGACTTATTTTTAGAAGAATATTTATTGGATGAACGTATAGATACAGATATATATAGATTTTTGAAGGTCGACAACCCAGTTTTAGCCACCATAGTTGGCATACCTAAGATACACAAATGTATCCACAATCTACCATTTCGACCTTTCATATCAGGAAGCAAAAGTAAAACTTTCCCATTTGGAAAAGCACATATATAAGAAAGTCCCTCATTTAATCAAAGACTCTTGGGACTTTTTGGGAAGATTTAAAGCTGAATTATGAGACAGTGATCTTACATTCTTAACCATAGATATAATTGACCTGTTCTCTTGTATTCGCAAGATGGATGGTATGTTGAGATTCACCAACAGTGTCAACAAACATTCACAACTTGACTGGGATAGAATTGACCTTATATCTGAATTCATGAATCTAGTTTTGGACAACAATTGCATATTTTTTGAAGGTGAGTATTACAAACAGTCACAAGGCGTAGCCATGGGGGCAGCATGTGCCCCCATTTACACTAATTTAGTGTTATTAGACTGGGAAGAAGAGTTCATTATCGGTACCCACTGGAAGGAATATATAGTGTGTTATGTCCGATTCTTGGACGACATGTTTTTGTTGTGGAAAGGAACATATGATTCCATAGTTCAATTTGTAGATTATTTGAATCACACTAGCCCCTACCTGAAATGTACTCACAATTTTAGTAGGAAGGGTATAAATTATCTGTACACATACATATTCAGTGATGGGTACAGTTTTCAGTCTAGAATCTACAGGAAAGAAACTTTTTGTAATTCCTATCTTGAATGCTAAAGTAATCATCCCCATACCCAGAAAAGAAGTATTCTCAAAGGGCAGTGTATTAGGGCAGCCAAAATGACCACACTTAGGGAAGACATGGTCAAGGAAATCAAATTCATTGGTGAATTATTTAAGAAGAGGGATATCCAGACAACTTAATTAATAACATTACAGGATATGTGACTAGAGAGTGGGGGAAGAAATATGTTCCCCTTCTAGGTAACACCACTAATACTCTGGGCACAAAGGAAAACCAATTGGACAACACTGGACTACATAGGACATATATATTGGAGTCCAGCACATTCGTTGGTTAAATTAAGAATATTATACAACAAAATTTGAATATATTAACCAGTGGCTGAAGCAGTGTACAACAGACTTGGAGACAAACCCACATTGTGTATAAAGCAAGGATGAACATCAAAAGGATGATAGAATCTAAAACATCCAATATGAGAGACATCCCAATTGAGAATTTGGAAGGAACTACATAATGTGGGCATTGTAACCAATGTCATGCCATTATGGAAGACAAACAGATTTGTTTGGAGAATGGAATCAGGAGTACAATCAAATTTAAGAGAGGGAACTGTCAGACCCAACATGTAATATATTTGGGGAAATGTATTTCATGTCCTAGTTATTATGTTGGGAAAACAGACAGAAGATTGAAAAATCGGATATATGACCATCTTTATTGTATCAAAAGAAAGGACAAAAACAATGCCTTATTTTATTTTAACTTTTCACCATATTATTTCTGTAGTACCAACCCTATACATGCACACATTAGCTGGTAGACAATTTTACTACAGTGGATAAAGATGGTCACTACTTATTATTATTGAACAACCACATAACATTACAAGAAAGACTTAGATTCAGCATTCATGTGAAGAAAAAAACACAGGGAGTATAGATTAGTGCTGCTATTAGGACCGACTCAATTAGGAGCGACAGTTCATTTTGTTCATTTTATCTATCAATTATGTTGTATGAGTATTATAATAATTCTTAGTTTATGACACAGTAGGTAGAATATAAAAAGAATGTATTTGAATTTTGGATGTCTTTTAGAACACAAGTACGTGTGCACACAGACATTTTTGTGTGTATGTTCTTTTAAAATAGTCACAGTTTACTGTAATTATTTAATTGTTTTATTAAGGGTGGGAATTTACTAGTACAAAATGGGCTCGACGTAGTAGATGAGTGTTCTGATGAAATCTACAGATAGTAGACAAAAGCGCTCAACCTGTAACTTCTGTTTGTTATATTAAAAAAGATTTTAACCAGTTGGAACGTGACACATTTCATTTTGGAACTATTTTCTGTGCTTCACTATTTGGTAATTGTTGGGGTTCCTAGAACACGTTTTGGAAGCTCTGAGTTTTGCAGGTATTGTTATGACTGAAAATACATTTTCAGTAGTACCAGTATTCTGAATAGATTATTTCCATTAACTTTAGTTTATCTTTTTATCTTTGCAATACCTGTTTTTTTACATTGATAATATTTACATTTTATTTCAATGATATTGTTATCAGTAGGCAAACCTGTAATATATGGCCATGATATTGTTATCAGTAGGTACACCTGTAATATATCACCATGATATTATCAGTAGGCACACCTGTAATTTATGACCATGACATCATCAGTATGCACACCTGTAATATATGGCCATGATATTGTTATCAGTAGACATACCTGTAATAGGTGGTCATGATATTATTATCAGTATGCACACCTGTAATATGTGGTCATGATATTTTTATCAGTAGGCACACCTGTAATATATGGCCATTATGTTGTTATCAGTAGGCAAACCTGAAATATATGTCCATGATATAGTTATCAGTAGGCACACCTGTAATATAGATCCATGAAATTGTTATCAGTAGGCACACCTGTAATATATGGCCATGATATTGTTATCAGTAGGGACACCTGTAATATATAGCCATGATATTATCAGTAGGCACACCTGTAATATATGGCCATGATATTTTTATCAGTAGGCACACCTGTAATATATGGTCATGATATTGTTATCACTAGGCACATCTGTAATATATGTCCATGATATTATTATCAGTAGGCACACCTGTAGTAGTTGGCCATGATATTGTTATCAGTAGGCACCCATGTAATATATGTCCATGATATTGTTATCAGTAGGCCCACCTGTAATATATGTGCATGATATTGTTATCTGTAGCCACACCTGTAATATATGGTCGTGAATTTTTTTCAGTAGGCACACCCCTAATATATGTCCATGATATTGTTTCAGTAGGCACACCTGTAATATATTGTCATGATATTGTTATCAGTAGGCAAGCTTGTAATATATGGTCATAATATTGTTATCAGTAGGCACACCTGCAATGTATTGCAATGATATTGTTATTAGTAGGCATACCTTACATATATGGCCCTGATATTGTTATCAGTAGGCACACCTGTAATATATGGTCATGGTATTGTTATCAGTAGGCACACCTGTAATATATGGCCATGATATTGTTATCAGTAGGCCCACCTGTAATAAGTGTCCATTATATTGTTATCAGTAGGCAGACATGTAATATATGTCCATGATATTGTTATCAGTAGCTGCAACTGTAGTATATGCCCATGATATTGTTACCAGTAGGCCCACCTGTAATATATGTCCATGATATTATCAGTAGGCACACATGTAATATATGGCAATGATATTGTTATCAGTAGTCACAGCTGTAATATATGCCCATGATATTGTTATCAGTAGGCCCACCTGTAATATATGTCCATGATATTATCAGTAGGCACACATGTAATATATAGTCATGATATTGTTATCAGTAGGCACACCTGTAATGTATTACCATGATATTGTATCAGTAGGCAGACCTGTAATATATGTACACAATATTGTTATTGGTAGGCACACCTCTAATATATGGGCATGATATTGTTATCAGTAGGCACACCTGTAATATATGGTTTTGATATTGTTATCAATAGGCAACATTGTAATATGTGGTATGTTATTGTTATCTGTAGACACACCTGTAATTTATGGTCATGGTATTGTTATCAGTAGGCACACCTGCAATATTTAGCTATGATATTGTTATCAGTAGGCACACCTGCAATATTTAGCTATGATATTGTTATCAGAAGGCATACCTGTAATATATAGCCATGATATGATAAGTAGGCTGTCCAGCAAAATATGGCCATGATATTGTTATCAGTAGACACACCTGTAATATATGGTCATTATATTGTTATCTGTAGTCACAGCTATAATATATGGCCATGATACTATCAGTAGGCCCACCTGTAATATTTGGTTGTTGTATTGTTATCAGTAGGCACACCTGTAATATATGGCCATGGTATTGTTATCAGTAGGCACACCTGTAATATATGCCCATGATATTGTTATCAGTAGGCACATCTGTAATATATAGCCATGATATTGTTATCAGAAGGCACACCTATAATATATGGTCATGGTGTTGTTATTAGTAGGCACACCTGTAATATATGGCCATTATATTGTTATCAGTAGGCACACCTGTAATATATGGCAATGATATTGATATCACTAGGAGCATCTGTAATATATGTTCATGATATTATCAGTAGGCACACCTGTAATATATGGCCATGAAATTGTTATCAGTAGGCCCCCATGTAATATATGTCCATGATATTGTTATCACTAGGCCCACCTGTAACATATTTCCATGATATTGTTATCAGTAGCCACACCTGTAATATATGGTCATGATATTTTTATCAGTAGGCACACCTCTAATATATGTCCATGACATTGTTTCAGTAGGCACACCTGTAATATATGGTCATGATATTGTTATCAGTAGAGACACCTGTAATATATGGCCATGATTTTGTTATCAGTAGGCATACCTGTAATATATGGCCATAATGTTATCACTAGGCACATCTGAAATATATGGCCATGATATTGTTATCAGTAGGCCCACCTGTAATATATGTCCATGATATTATCAGTAGGCACACATGTAATATATGGTCATGATATTGTTATCAGTAGGCACACCTGTAATGTATTACCATGATATTGTACCAGTAGGCAGACCTGTAATATATGTACATGATATTGTTATTGGTAGGCACACCTTTAATATATGGGCATGATATTGTTATCAGTAGGCACACCTGTAATATATGGTTTTGATATTTTTATCAATAGGCACCACTGTAATATGTGGTATGTTATTGTTATCTGTAGACACACCTGTAATTTATGGTCATGGTATTATTATCAGTAGGCACACCTGCAATATTTAGCTATGATATTGTTATCAGTAGGCATACCTGTAATATATAGCCATGATATGACAAGTAGGCTGTCCTACAAAATATGGCCATGATATTGTTATCTGTAGACACACCTATAATATATGGTCATTATATTGTTATCTGTAGTCACACCTATAATATATGGCCATGATACTATCAGTAGGCCCACCTGTAATATTTGGTTGTGGTATTGTTATCAGTAGGCACACCTGTAATATATGGACATGATATTGTTATCAGTAGGCACACCTGTAATATATGTCCATGATATTGTTATCAGTAGGCACCCCTGTAATATATGGCCATGATATTGTTATCTGTAGGCACACCTGTAATATATGGCCATGATATTGTTATCACTAGGCATATCTGTAATATATGTCCATGATATTGTTATCAGTAGGCACACCTGTAGTAGTTGGCCAAGATATTGTTATCAGTAGGCACCCATGTAATATATGTCCATGATATTGTTATCAGTAGGCCCACCTGTAATATATGTCCATGATATTGTTATCAGTAGCCACACCTGTAATATATGGTTGTGAATTTTTTTCAGTAGGCACACCTCTAATATATGTCCATGATATTGTTTCAGTAGGCACACCTGTAATATATTGTCATGATATTGTTATCAGTAGGCACACCTGTAATATATGGTCATGGTATTGTTATCAGTAGGCACACCTGTAATATATGGCCATGATATTGTTATCAGTAGGCCCACCTGTAATAAGTGTCCATTATATTGTTATCAGTAGGCAGACCTGTAATATATGTCCATGATATTGTTATCAGTAGCTGCAACTGTAGTATATGCCCATGATATTCTTATCAGTAGGCACACCTGTAATATATATATGGCCATGATATTATCAGTAGGCACATATGTAATATATGGCAATGATATTGTTATCAGTAGTCACAGCTGTAATATATGGTCATGATATTGTTATCAGTAGGCACACCTGTAATATATGGCCATGATATTGTTATCAGTAGGCACACCTGTAATATATGGCCATGATATTGTTATCACTAGGCATATCTGTAATATATGTCCATGATATTGTTATTAGTAGGCACACCTGTAATATATGGCCATGACATTGTTATCAGTAGGCACACCTGTAATATATGGTCATGATATTGTTATCAGTAGGCACACCTGTAATATATCATCATGATATTATCAGTAGGCACACCTGCAATATATAGCTATGATATTGTTATCAGTAGGCACACCTGTAATATATAACCATGCTATTATCAGTAGCCACACCTGTAATATATGGTCATAATATTTTTATCAGTAGGCACACCTCTAATATATGTCCATGACATTGTTTCAGTAGGCACACCTGTAATATATGGTCATGATATTGTTAACAGTAGGGACACCTGTAATATATGGCCATGATAGTGATATCACTAGGCAGCCATGTAATATATGGCCATGATTTTGTTATCAGTAGGCACAACTGTAATATATGGCCATAATGTTATCACTAGGCACATCTGTAATATATGGCCATGATATTGTTATTAGTAGGCCCACCTGTAGTATATGTCCATGATATTATCAGTAGGCACACTTGTAATATATGGTCATGATATTGTTATTAGTAGGCACACCTGTAATATATAGTTTCATAGTTTCATAGTAGTGTACTAGGCTATCTGCCCTGGGGCATTTACAAGCCTAGCCAACAATGATGTGGCTTACGCCACCCCGTATTATATAGTTGCGCCTCTCTAGTAGTGACACATGTGGGACCCCATTATTTAGTAAACTATACCTCTGTCTAGTAGTGACACTGAGGTGACTCCCGGGGTAAACTTACGATCTCCCATCCATGCATCGAGATTTTTCTTGAACAGTGCCAATGAAGGGCTCTGTCTCACATCAACTGGGATTTTGTTCCAGAGTACGGGTAACCTCTGTGTTATGAATCTATCCCTCCAGCATGTTTTATTCATATTTGTGCAGAAGTTGAAATCTTTAGCTCGCGTGGTTCTGGTGGATCTGGATTTTTTGAGATGGAGCATGTACATCAGTTCTTGGTTGGACATGGCCCTATATGTTAGGCACAAATCACCTCTGAGCAGGCGGTATGCTACTGAATAGAGCTGGAGTTTCTTTAATCTAGCTGGATAAGGCACATGTTTGAGACCCATGATCCTCTTGGTGAGGTACTTCTGGGTCTTTCCAGTTGTTGCATGTGCCGGGTGAGATACATCCCAAATGGAGCATTATATTCAATCATGGGCCTGACAAGTGAGGAATATAGAGGTACAATGACCTCCTTTGATCTGTATGAGAATTCCTTCATGATGAGATGGGCAAGGTAGAATGTCTTTCTGACCACTTTGGCAACATGGTTGTCAAAGGAGAGGTCACTATCGACTTGAGTCCCCAGGTCTCTGATTACTTCTTCCGTACTCAGTGGGTTATTTTCTATGTGATCATTTGTGGGTACTTTGTTTTTCCCAAAGGGGATGACTATACATTTTTTGGCGTTAAGTTTGAGGCCATGATTCCGGCACCAGTTGTCCGTTTCAGTGAGACCTTTCTGTAGGATGTGTGTGTCAGCAGGTGAATCAACTATGGCACCCAGTTTGCAGTCATCTGCAAACTTTGTCAGCCATAATCCTCCCATATTTGCTTTCACATCCGAGAAGTAAATGCCGAATAAGAGTGGTCCCAAGACTGAGCCCTGTGGGACACCACTCGTGACTGGTTTTGAGTCTGACATGGCTCCAGCAATTTTGACCTTATGGGTTCTGTTTTTAGCCAGTTTGCTACCCATCTTGTGACATATGGATTTACATTTAGGCTGCTGAGCTTGTCTATGATGCCAGAGTGTGGTATCGTGTCAAAGGCTTTAGCCAAGTCCAAGTAGGCAGTGTGGACAGCCTTGCCCTCGCCGATGGCACTAGTGACTGTCTCAAGAAGTCAACCAGGTTTAAGAGGCAGGATCTGCCTTTACAAAACCGAACTGGGTGGGATCAAGGGTCTGCAGATCTCCAATATCGCCATTTATGAGTTCCATGATGATTCTTTCCATAGCCTTGCAGACCAGGCTGGTCAGACTTATGGGGCGGTAGTTACCAGGGTCAGTAGAATTTCCCCTTTGTGGAGTGGGACCACTGTTGCTGTGCGCCAGTGTTCAGGTACATATCCTGTAGTGAGGCTAAGATTGAATAGCGTTTTAGGTGCGGGTTTAGTTCATCTTGAAGTTCACGTAACACGCAACCGGGATACCATCGGGTCCCATAGATGCTGTGTTTTTGCTTTGTTGAGTGCTGATTTCACCTGTATGTCTGAGATGACAGGTAGGTTACATTCAGCAGGGATAATTACTACATCTTTAGGGGTGAGGGAGGGAGAAATTTGCACTGAACCTATCTGCCAGAATATTGGCAATGTCGGTAGGGTCAGTGAATTTTTGTCGTTGTGTACCAACTCAGAGCATATCTGAGAATTTCCTCCCAAGGTTCTGACATAATTGAAGAAGGCCTTGTGATTGTCTTTGGTATCCTTGGCAATCTTTCTCTCAAAGTTGGCTTTAGATGTTTTTATGAGAGAACGTAGTTTTTTACTTGTGCTGATCAGGAAGCCTTTCCCTTGTGGGATTTGGCTTTGTCCTGCAGTAGCTTCCTTCTTTTGTTGTACAGTTTGTTTATAGCCGGGGTCCACCAAACCGGGCATTTTCCCTTGGTGGAGAGGGTCTTGGTTTTAGTTGGGATTGCTTGATCCATGCATTCTTGGAGATGTCCGTAGAAGGCTGTTGTGTAGGATTCAGCATTTTGGGATGTGGTTTCCATTAACCCAGTAGGCTTAAAGGATATCATTTCTGACTTAAGGAGTGTAAAGTCAGCTTTTGAAAAAATTTTCACTGTAGTCTTTTGTTCTGTGGGTGGGGGTGGGATATGTACATCCAACGTGATCAGTTTATGGTCAGATCTTACTAGTGAGGGGTTTATATCCGGTGCGGAGCATTTGGACCCCATGTTTGTGATAATCAGGTCAAGTATATTATCTCTCCTCGTAGGAGAAGTGACCAGTTGCTCCATAGCATTTGAGTTAATGAATTCCAGGAATCTTTGGGCTAGGGTGTTAGGGCTAGAATAGTGGGCCCAGTCTATGTTGGGGTAGTTGAAGTCACCCAATATGATGGTGTTTGGTGTGACATTCATATCCTCCAGTGTTTTCAGGAATGCTTGATGGGATTCCTGGGATTGGGAGGGTGTTCTATAACATGCGACCAGTTGTATGGCAGTTTTGCCTATGGTGAGTAAAACTTGTATGGTTTCTGATGCTTCATGGGTAGCCACCAATCGAGAGGTGTAGGTGTCCTTTATGAAAATGGACACTCCCCTCCTTTGTGGTTCGCCTGGAACTTGAGGCCGAAAAGCATGATATGAGGTATAGCCTGGTAGCGCTGGAGTGCTCTCAGGAGCCTTGAACCAGGTTTCAGTTACTGCACAGACATCGATGTTCTCCATACTGAGAAGTGCTTCGAGTGTCTGCATCTTGAGATTTAGACTTCTGGCGTTGAGCAGCATTACCCTTAATTTTTTTCCATTTTTGTTTTTTACGGAGGTTGATTTGTCTTTTGAGCATTGCCTAAAAAAGGCACTATGGGGGTGGCAAGAGCCTTGGCCAGTATCCGGAAGCCCAGTGGTGACAGGTGCAAGCCATCCCTTGTGAAGCAACGCGGCTTGTCCAGCATGTCATCCCAGGCTGACAGACATTGGATCCCCCTAGAATGACACCAGTGATTAAGCCAATTGTTAAAATTGATCATTTTGTCTTTGTACTGAGGCATCATTCTTGGTGAAGGCAGGATGCTGCTCAGGGTCAGGGTCATACCAGTCTGGGCTACATAATCGGAGAGCTCCTCAATGTCTCTTTTCATGTAGTCCAGGGAGGTACGTCTCAGGTCATTCACACCAGCATGGACAATGACTGCATCATACCTGTACTTGCTTTGGAGTGACCTGAGTGCGTGTGTAATGTGGCAGATCCTAGCTCCCGATAGGCAGCTCACCGTTACCCTCTCCTTATTCAGCCTGGTAAGTGGAACGTCGGTGTGTCTGACTATAGAGTCACCTATTACTAATGTCTCTGGCATAGTGTTTTGCCTTAGGGGCTGTGATTGTGTGACACACCTGTTGTTTGAGGTATGTGTTGTAGGTGTTACGTTTTGTGGGGGTGTATTTCTGGGTGTCTGCTTTGGAGGCCTCTGTTGTTTTGGTAAGTTTTTTATAAGAGCCTCCGAGTATGTCTTTGTGTTCTTATGTGTTTGGTGGTTTGTAGTGGTGGTGGTTTTATGTGTGACCGGTTTTGCTTCGGGTGTGGGTACCTTCTCCTCCTGTCTGGTCTTGCCAGTCCTGAGTTGAGAGAGTTCAGCCTCCAGTCTGGCTATATAGTTGCATCTCTCACAAGTATTTGTGTTAGTAGGAAGGAGGAGAGGGTTGTCTGTGTACATGAGACAATTGTAACATTGTCTTAAGATTCCCAGGTTAACCAGCTGAACAAGAGAGGATGCTAGTGGCCTACCACTCGACATACTAGAATATTATAAGGAGTGCTGTGCCTTTAAGGGAAGTGAGTATTCACAGGGGGTAGTGGATGGCTGTAGTGCTTACTTTAGTATAAGAGTGCTTACTTTATTATAAGAGTGCTTGCTAAGACTAGAAGTCCCGAAAACAGTGCTAATATATACAGCTAAATAGACTGAGTAGAGCTTTCTAAGTGAAAAATTGAAGAGCAGACTTGGCGGAGCCAGAAATAGTTTAAACCTGTATAACCGCTGCTGCGCTATGCGCCCAACCACGCAAAAACGCCCTGAGGCGGATTTTTATACAGGGAACTTGAAAAGAGCTAGAAATGGTCCAAAGCAACCAATAATTTACAGCTCAAGTGCTGAGGTCACTTCCCCCAGGGACAGATAGGCTGCTCAAGGCTCCCCACTCCCACTGGTGAGCTCAGAAACTTCCTTCTATCCAAGTAAGGCAATGGCCAACACAGGAACTACACACAACCCAGAATACAGCAAAGCCATAGCCATGACATTGTTATCAGTAGGCACACCTGTAATATATGGTCATGATATTGTTATCAGTAGGCACACCTGTAATATATCGTCATGATATTATCAGTAGGCACACCTGCAATATATAGCTATGATATTGTTATCAGTAGACACACCTGTAATATATGTACATGATATTGTTATTGGTAGGCACACCTGTAATATATGGGTATGATATTGTAATCAGTAATCACACCTGTAATATATGGTCATGATAATGTTATCAGTCGGCACACCTGTAATATATGGTCATGATATTTTTATCAGTAGGCACACCTGTAATATATGGTTTTGATATTGTTATCAATAGGCACAACTGTAATATGTGGCCATGATATTGCTATCAGTAGACACACCTGTAATATATGGTCATGGTATTGTTATCAGTAGGCACACCTGCAATATATGGCAGTGATATTGTTATCAGTAGGCACACCTGCAATATATAGCCATGATATTATAAGTAGGCACACCTACCAAATATGTCCATGATATTGTTATCAGTAGACACACCTGTAATATATGGCCATGATATTATCAGTAGGCACACCTGTAATATATGGTCATGATATTGTTATCAGTAGGCACACCTGTAATATATGGCCATGATATTGTTATCACTAGGCATATCTGTAATATAATTAATTATTTAATTGATGTAATTAATTGGTTAATTATGACAAAGGGGTTTCTATAAAAGGAAATGGGATTTTGTGAATGATTGTAACCTGATGAAGCACAACTTGTTTGTGTGAAAGCGCTCGTTCCTGTTCCACTCTCATATTAAATGATTTTTGGATTACATCGTGGTGGTTTCAAGCAGTTTATTTCATCAGTAGGCACACCTGATATATATGGTCATGATGTTGTGTTCAGTAGGCACACCTTTAAGATATGGCCATGACATTATTATCAGTAGGCACACCTGTAATATATAGTCACAATATTGGTATCAGTAGGCATAACTGTAATATGTGGCCATGATATTATTAGCAGACACAACTGTAATATATGTTTATGATATTATCAGTAGGCACATCTGTAATATATTGCCATAATATTGTTATCAGTAGGCACAACTGTAATATATGGCCATGATATTATCAGTAGGCCCACCTGTAATATATGGTTGTGATGTTGTTATCAGTAGGCACACCTGTAATATATTCTCATGATATTGTTATCAGTAGACACACCTGTAATATATGGTTCTGATATTGTTATCAGTAGGCACACCTGTAATATGTTGTCATGATATTGGTATCAGTAAGCATAACTGTAATATGTGGCCATGATATTGTTATTAGTAGGCACAACTGTAATATATGGCCATGATATTGCTATCCTTAGGAACACCTGTAATATATGGTCATGGTATTGTTATCACTAGGCACACCTGTAATTTATAGTCATGATATTGTTATCAGTAGGCAAACCTGCAAAATATGGTCATTATATTCTTATCAGTAGGCACTCCTACAATATATGGCATCAGTCAAGGGACACAAGAAGTATACCTGATGACCAGTATGTAGTTCTGTAAGTCCTTCTTCTCTCCTCCACCATAAGGTATATGATCACTCTAAATGTGTCATTTGCAAACATTATGAAAGGGTCTCTAATAAACATAGATAATATAACTCATATTTAATATTGCAATATAAATGGAAATGTCATACTCACTATAGAACTCTGGTTTCTTCTCCTGAAAATCTGACACCTACTGTGCAAGTTTCTCTGGCCTTGGCCACAGCATGTCTTCACACATGTCCCTGAATTCATCACCAGTCCAAGTGATGTTGGTTAAACATGATAATTCATCACCCAACTGTCATTTTTTTAATATGCTTCTACCTACCACCTTTGTCCTTTTCAGGTGTGGTGCCTACAAGAGGTGAAAAGAAATTTTTGTCTCCTTCTCACACAAGCTTTAGGATTTGCCCTGAGCTTTTATAGAGGACATTATCTCTAGCAGGATCAGCACAGAATGAAGAAGGTAGGTCTGAAACTGTAACCAGTGGGGTATGAACTACATCCACTGAGGTGTGATGTCATTCAGTCTGGCAAGTTACACCTTATGCTGGCACCTGCTGGTTGCTGGAAAGTGGGTGTATTTATATAACAGCCACACATATTCTCAGCTACCAACAATAAATGCAATTACTTGTTATGTATAGCAATGTGAGTTATTCACTTGAATGATGAAATACCCAGTTTGCATAAAAATTACATACATTGTACAACATTTCTTGAGACATTCTGAGTGATTTATTATGAGTGCCACTAATCTCCACATTTCTGCAAAATCTGAAGGAAAGCAAAGTTTAAAGGAACTAGTTTAACATGCGTAAAGCCAGTATCAAATGAAAAACAATAGGTAATTACCATTGGATTTAAATGTGACCTCTTCAAAATTAAACTCTGCATTACTGGTAAGTAGGGAAATCTTATTAACTGTATTGTTTTCATACACTACTTGCATTCCTGTGTAAAATCATCATATTTTCTTAATATTCACAACCTTAACACCAATGAAGTTGTTTACTGCAGACTGGTATTTTTGGTGATATAAATGCTAAGTACCAAGGTACAAACAACCTTGTTTCATTTTTAAGGAATAAACTCCCATTAAATTACTCGCCATTCTCTTTCCCACAGCCTTCCAACAGTCGTCCATAAGCCTACATCACAGTGTACATATTCTTACATTTAATCCAGGTGAACAATTTATTACAAACACAAAAGCACACACTCGCACAGACTCAGGAAAAAATGGATAGGAAAAAAGGAAGCAAAACAAAACTAGAAGAGACAATTAGCAAAACTGTCAAATACATAAAATTATTATTTCTTTTATTTTACTAAGATTGTATTATTCAAATGCATTAAAGAGAACTGATTTACTCAGAAAGGGTAGCGGCGTATTAATTACAGCAAAACTTTTATTTCTAAGGAAAAGATACTACAGCATCACAACAGGGAACAGAGCACTGGAGAGAACATTTTACCAAGGAAAACTACATCCAGATTGATGCACATTGAACCTACAGAAAATATATTTTTGGAAAAGGATGGCCAAAGCAGGCAGAACAAGTGTAGATGCAGAATCAAGTTGTGGCTGAAATGAATGGTAAAGGGGGAAAGGACCGCACCTTGGCACAGTGCACGAGGAGATATAATGATATGGTCATCAGAATATAAAGACATTAACTCAATTGTTTGATTTCGTAGTCCATTATAAGATAGTACTGTTCTGCAGTAGTTTTCACAACTACATTGCATGTAGGTCTTTTTGCATCTTTAGTAACCAGTATCAGTCTTTCATATGATCAGTGAAGAAGGAAGGATCACAGAGCTGCTTACATAGACTATTCCTGTTTTGATTTTTTATAATCACATTTGCAATTAGAATCAATAAGCTCTGCCGAATCTGCTGTTGATGATTAAATTCACTTGAAATTCCATAAAGCTATGACTCTATTCCCTCCAGACTAATCTAGTATGTTAAATAAATCTGTTGGCCTCTGAAGATAAATCTTACAAAACAAAATCATGATTTTGGAACTGATAAAAAGTGGGATTTTTTCTGGTGTAACTTGATTATAATATACCTGGAAGGTCATGTTGTTTAAGTCTCTAAGTTAATAATAAGCTTCATCTTTCTTGCAATAGATTGAATTCCTTTTTCACTAAATATTTTTTTTTTATTATTTCAAATAAGATGTCTTAAACATTACATGAAATAAAGATAAATAACATATTTACAATTCTAAAACATTACTAACTTCAAACCATTATATAACTATTTACATTGGTGTCTATGCAAATAACATTGAAATTCTATATTATATAAAGTTAGAAACATAAGATGATATATCTTCTTTGATATTTTCAAGTATTTCCAGTACTTTCATCCAAGAGTAATAGTAAGAAGTAGATCTTTTAGTTCTGTTCTTCACTGTTAATATTTCCATGTGAGCAACTGTTGTTGTTAAAGTCTCAAATTCCTTGAACGTAGGCGAAGCCTCATTTTTCCAGTGTATAGTTATGATTTTACGTGAAATTGCCAATAGTGACCATAGAATTTTAGTGTCTTTTTTGGTACACAGTTTGGAATAGGAGAGTTGAATAAAATTAAAGACTTTGTTAATTGAAAATGATCATTATAAACAGTCTGAAAAAAATAATTAATGGATTTCCAGTACATATTGAGACATATACATTCATAAAAAACATGCTGCCAATCTGCTTTTATCTTGGTATGGCATCTCCAACATTGATCTTCAATAGAATACATTTTGGCTAACCTATGTGGTGTATGGAAACTTCTATGTAGATATCTCCAAGTGAATAATTGCCAGTATTTTGATAATGTAGAAAATTTGGAAGATTTTAGAATATTACTTTTTTCTTCTTCAACTGGAGGATGGTTGTTTATTAAAGTATAATAATCCCAGTATGATTTTTCATGATAGTTTTTGTTTTTTAACAATTTTATAGATATTAGACAAATAACCTGTACCCTGATAAGGCTGTTTTGTGATAAGAATAAGGTATTCAATGAGTTTTGGAGCTTCATGTCTAACTGAAGGTTGCATTTGTTCTATTTTATTTATAAGAAAATGCCTTAGATTTTGTAAAACAGCCAATTGTCTTTATTTATATTATAATTATAAATTATCTGTTCCTTTGTTAGAATTTTCCCTTTCTCTATAAGTTGATGCCAAAAGAGTAATGTTTCTTCTTTAAGTATATTTATTTTAGATATTTGGAATGTATCTAGAATATTTGGTGTAAAAGCTATAGGGAAAATAAGAAAAATCCAAGAATTAATATTTGGTATTTTGTTTATATATGTTCTGAACACTGAAAGTGTAGAGCTTACATAGTTTGATGGCAATTTATTAATATTATTTCTTTTCCTAAAAATAATCTTTTAACATCCATATAAGGGGTGATGGTATTACTGTTAAGTTGTCTTGTATGTGATTATAATTGATTTCTATGTAAATCTGCTCATGGGCTTGTTTCCATATAGGTGTGTATGAATTATTTAACCATAGTGTTATGTTTTTAATAACAGATGAGGTAATATATAAATCAATATCCGTAAATTAATTCCACCATCTTCCCAATCTGGCAAATGTTTATTTAAGGCTATACGGGGTTTATTTGGAAACCATAGAAAATTTAAAATTAGTTTATTGTATCTTTGAATAATATATTTGGGAGGTGGCAATGAAAAATTTTGTATTAAGTATAATATTTTGGGAAATATGTTTATTTTAATAAGATATAATCTGTCTGCTGTTGAAAAGATATATTTATTCCAGTAACCAATTGTTTGTTCTATTTTGTCTAGTATTTTATTATAGTTAAATATTAGAGAATCTGTTAATTCATTGAGTAGATTTATTCCCAGATATAATAATTTACTTTCTGTTACTATATATTTGGAAAATCTTTTGTTTATATTATTTTTTTTACAATTACAGGGCATAATTTTAGTTTTGTTTTCATTAAATTTTAAGCCTGAAATATTTTGAAATTTATTCATGGAGTTAAATAGAGCATTCAAAGACTCATTTGCATCTGAGAGAGTTAATAGTATGTCATCAGCAAAGAGTTGGATTTTAAGGTTTAACATTTTATTAATACAAATGCCCTTTATGTTATTGTTTGATCTGATTTGATTTGCAAAGGGTTCTATGAGTAATGCAAATAACAATGGTGATAAAGGGCAACCTTGTTTAGTTCCCTTTTTATTGTTATAGGGCCTGATCTATATGATCCCAGTTTAACATATGCAGTAGATTTTTCATATAGTATTTGGATAAGATTATTAAAATTAGAAGGAAAGTTATATTCTTTTAAAACTAGTGAAAGAAAGTTCCAGTTAACCCAATCAAAAGCTTTATTAATATCTAATGAGATTACATTTAAATTTAGGACTTTATGTTTGCTATAATCTATTAATGTTAGTATTCTTTTAATATTATCTGAAGTATTTCTTTCTTTAATAAAACCTGTTTGATCTTTGTGAATTAAGAAAGGAAGAAAGTGTTTGATCCTATCTGCGTATATAGCCATAAACATCTTGTAGTCTATATTGAGTAATGATATTGGCCTATATGAGGAACACTGTTTTTCATCTTTATCTGGTTTGATAATTGGGGATATCAATGAATATTTCCAAGAGGGTGGTATATTCAAATCTTTATTGGCTATATCATATACTTTTAATAATAAAGATATGGCTTGATTGGGTATTAATTTATACATTTCTGGTAGCATATTGTCTGGGCCAGGTGCTTTATTTGTCTTGAGCTTTTTAATTTGTGATTTTAATTCTGTCATATTGATTGGTTTGTTTATAATGTCTATTTGTTCTTGTGTTAATTTAATATGAATATTGTTTTCTAAGTATTTTTTATATCCTTAGTAGGTGTATCTTGAGTATTTATGGAATTATCAATGTTAAATTGGAGCCTGAATGCTTCTAAAATATCATTTAGTTCCGTAACTCTTTTGTTAGTATTGGGAATAAATATTTCTTTTATTTGCTTAGATTTAATTATTTTTTTGTTCTATTAGTTAAGTATCTCAGGTGTGCTGAATTAGTAGAGTATGAGTTTATTTTTATCTTTTCTAAGTTAATCATAATCTTATGGTGTAGCAATTCTGTATACTTCTTATTGATTTGTGTAAGTTCTTGAACTTGAGTAGCATTACCCTTTTGTATTTCCAGTTTCAATTTATCTGCTTTGTTTTGTAAGTCTAGCATATCTTTATTCCATAACTTCCTTTTATTTATGTACCAGGATAATATCTTCCCATATGTAACTGCTTTTAATGAATCCCAGACATATATTTCTGAAATATCTTCTGTGTAATTTATTTCTAGAAAGTTTTTGATTGTTTCTTCATAAAATTCTTTGAAATCTCTCAATTTTGTGATATAGGAAGGTATCCTAGTAATGGGATTTGAATAAAATGGTGTAAGCTCTATCTCAAAGACTATGGCATTATGATCAGATAAAGGACAATTTATGATTTTGACTTTGTCAATTTTTGTTATTAGGTCATTGGCAACATATATTTTATCAATTCTAGAGTTAGTTTTATATCTATGAGAATAAAATGTGAAGATTAGTGAGTCTGGTTCTGCAAATTCATTTATATCTTTTAAATACAATGTATCTATAAATTTTGATAGTGCTTTAGAGATGGGTTGTTTTCTTCTTTTGGATTTAGAATCTGTATCTTTTTCATTCATTATACAGTTGAAGTCTCCTGCCAATATCAGGCTACCCTTAGTTAAATGAATTATCTCTTCAAAATGCTGTTTAACTGTTTTTAATCCTAGTCCTGGGATCCAATATAGATTTAGTAACATATAGATTCTCTTATTTAACTCTATTGAAACTAGACAAAACATACCTGATGTATCTTGATGAGTAGTAATTATTTTAGGTGTTACAGTTGAGTTGCGAAGTAGTATAGCTACTCCTCTTTTTTTGTTTTGTATTGAGAGTTTATTAGTACTGTGTAATTATTAATATTTAAGTTGTTTATATCTCTATCTAATAAGTGTGTCTCTTGTAAAAAGACTATTTGTGGTTTATGTAAGTTTATGTACTTGAATAGGCTTCTCCTTTTATTACTATTATTTAGACCATTAACATTTATGGATAAACATTTCATTTCCTAGTTTTGAGTTTGTTTTATGTGTGAGTTTATGTAAATATTGTTTATTCTTAGTTCCATCTTGGATACAGTATTCAAAAGTTTTTCTTGTATGATTTTGCATGTTTCTGAGTGACACCAAAGTGATAGAATAAAAAAAACAAAGAACTTCCAAACTTGTAATTCTTAACCTTAAAAACCATTCCATATTGCTATGAGGTAATATACCTCTTCGTTTGGTTAGTGAATCTAACCAAACAAACTTTCTACCCTCACAAATAATATTTGGATCAGTTTCTCTTATCCTCTTAGTTTTAAATAAAGATAATTGAATAATATATTAAGATAATCTAATCAGCTAAAATATATACATATATTCTTTACTCATCTTATTGTAATTTAATAATACTTACTTCTAAGCAGGTTTCAAAAAGGTACAAATATTTAGATTAAGGTAGTATCATTTCAAAATAATTTAGGGTATTAATAAACATCATGTTAAAATCTATAACTGTATATTTCATACATCTGTTGAAAACTATTTACTGACATTACTGTATAATACAGTACCATTGTTGTGCAATTGTTTTAGACTACTCAAGTCCGAAACCAGTGTTTAAATTAATATTTGCAAAGTCATATTGGAATAAAAACATGAATAGTTCTGAAACCACATCATATTTCATGTTTAACATAAACTGAAATGCGATACAATGTATAAGTATATTAATATTTCTTTAGTAGACATTAAATATGTTCCTCTGATTGCATTTTTCAGCTTTTCAATGACAATTCCCATGGCTGGAGACAACAAGATCACAATTTAGACAGCTCCCTTATCCAAGAGACCACTCATAATGTTGTTACCTGACTGAGTGTCTTGTTGCCAACACTTCCATCAACCCTCAGAGGGACCCTGCACAATGAAAACTGACACAGTACAGAGGTAAAACTGCAGCGCACTTGACCACACCCTCAAAGCAAACATCTATGTATATCACACATCAACTCCCACAGCTTAGACTGACACCCAACCAGTGCATCTATCTTCTGACAACAAGTGCTGGAGATACAATCCTGACCTACTCAACACCAGTAATTCAATCCTATGACTGAACAAAAGTATACTGGAGAACACATCAAAACAATGGAAGCTGCCAAGATTCAAACCACCATGTACGAAAATATTACAGGCCAAAATTCCCAACCCATTTTGCAGCAAAGAGACAAAACGTATTCAAACCATGGGGTAACACCTTTACCACGTCAAAAAGGTGTCCAAGAAGCTTGTTTTTCCTCCAACATCGGAGGACAGCCACGATGATCCATGCACTGCAAGAGTACCATTTTATCCTGGCAATTGCTTCACGACTGTATATAGAAACATTTAATCCAAATCATTAACTGGCACCACAACAATATTTCTCAGAAAAGTTGTTTTACAGCCAATGACCAGACAGAACGCATAATTGAGAGGATACATTTATCAAATGTCAAGTGCCCCAGCCATAATACAAGTGTCTCCTCAAATCAATCCCCAACGAATCTACTGCCCACCAAACTTGCAGACCAATACTGGCATCCTTTCATGCAGTCACATTGAAACACAAAAATACAGGTCTGCTGATCAGGAACAACCAGGCTTTCAACTGCCAGACAACACACCCATCTGCAGAAAGGTCCAAGAATCATAGTTGCATTGTCAAGCATCCTTGTCCACACTAACAGTAACATGATATACCCGCATACACTAGTATTGTGTCATTCTTGATAATGTAAAAAGCCAGGCAATATTATAAGAAGGGTGAAGCCACAGCCAGGCAACATAACAAGAAGAGCACAGCCGCAGTCACCATTCAGATGAGCAAACGGGAACAGCATGAGCCATCTAAGGATGGATAGCCCGTTGAGTACCTGCCACAATGCATGCCCATAATGCATGGCAACCCAGTAACAAATTAGGGTGTGGGCTAAGCCTCTCCCCCTTCCACTCAAATCAGATCCAACACAATATGTGTGTAGAACACAGATGCTTCGACAAAGCCCAAAGCCACATGGGATATAAACATTGTATAATTGACACACGGGTCAAATCCACTGTTGTTATGTTACTCATTGTAGTTGCCTATACAATCATTGCTTCCACTTTCTCCATCTAGTATACCATACCGCCATCTAAATGTTTGATTTGCCAAATGCACATCCAACCTTCTTGTTGCATCCCACCTGCCCACCCGAGGGCATACCTTGGCAGCAGGACATCAGTAGTATTCTGCAGGAGCACCAGCGTGGGAAATGGCAACCCTCCCCAAAACAAACCTGTCAGTTGCTTGACATTTACTAGTTTCTTTAGAGAATTTGTAAAACAGCAGTGATTTTATTTGCTGATGATTAATTTCTGCTTTTAAACTCTGCTGTATAAAACATAGTAAGGGATAGCTAAAATGTCTGGAAATCTAAACTGATAGAAAGACAAGCAGATATATGTCCTTATCTATCAAGGTGCTAGAAGACATCAGTAGCCATAAACTGAAAGTGCTTCAAAAATAAATATCTGTGTATATTTATATGAACCTTTTATATTATTTATGTTTCCTTAGAAGGAATTTAGGTTTCTGTATCTTTAAATGTGAACCTAGCTTATTTTCTGACTAGACGTCAATTAGAAAGAGTCAGGGGATGGCGTACACAAGTAAATGCGACAAGCAATAAGTAACTCAAGTTTCTAGTGATGTTTTGTGGCTGTTAAATTGTCTCGAGAACCAAGCAGGAAAAGGTATGTGTTTTTTTCTTTTTTCTTTTCCCTCCTCTTATTTGGTGACAAACTCATGTAGTGTGCACGCAAGCACTCTAGTTTACGGAGTAGTGTTCACAACTGTCAAACTTTGCATTTTAAACATGCTATGCCTTATTTCTCTACAAAAGAAAAGACAACAGGATATCTAAGCTAGTCACAAGCATCTTTCAACTCCGGATGTCTGGAGCCACAACACACATGACTTATAGCCTCAAAATATCACTTAAAACATATTTTTTCACTGGACTATATCAGTATGTGCATATGGGTCAAAGGCAGAACATCTTTTAAGATTATTTAAAGTAGTCTTATGATACATCCTAACTGAAATACTTCATTTCAAAAGCAACACATTTCTGCCCAGCATTAGCGTTTATCCAAACAGGGACACTTTTAACTTATAAAAAGTAATACTATCAGGGATGTAACTAATAATAAGTTATATAGCAGCCATTACTATACCTATTAAGCAATATAACCATATACTGATTAAAGTATTATAAGTTAATGAAGATTTAATAAAAAGAAGAGAAAAATAAGAACAACAAAACACAAAGAGAGAAAATAAATAAATAAATAAATAAATAAATAAATAAACTATTTGGGAACATTATTATGCATTGATTACTCTGATTAAGAATATGAAAATAATAGATGGATAATAATGAAAAATAGAGTAATGTTTAAATTATGCTTAGTATATTGATGTGATTTGAGATAAATGTATTTACATTTATGCTAATTTTGACATTTAAAATATGATTGAAAACAGTACCTGTTTTGGTGTAACTTGAAGACAGTAAGAACTTTTCTTTTGTTGTTAGTATTATTATTTAGATTTTTACAGAATATAACATATGTAAGATTATTTGTCCTTTAGTTTTTTTCTTTTGCTCAACAGTTTTCCAATTATTTACTTCAGCATTTCTCTTCGGTGTACTTATTGTCCAGTCCATAGATTCTTCATGTGTTAGGATGTTGTTGTTGGTAAGGTATTTTATTGCTGAATCTACTGTTTCAAAGATTTTTATTCCATTTGGTAGAAAAACTTTCAGTCTTGCTGGAAATAAAAGATGGACTTTCAGTTGCTTTTTCTTCAAGGTTTTTTATTGGTAGAAATTCTTTTCTTTTTGAAACCACCTTTGTAGAATAATCATTGTCAAATCTTATTAATGAATCATTGTATTTGATGGGAGAATTTGCCCAAGCATTTCTTAATATAAGATCTTTATCTTGTGTAGAAAAAAGTCTCACAATTATAGATCTCGGCTTGTTCTTACCTGGAGAAGAAGCATTTCCAGAAGCTGCTAGTGATCTATGCGCCCATTCTATACCATATGAAAGAGCTTCAGGTATTTTTGTTACATCTGGTATCCAGGTGGTAAGAAAGTTTATCATATTGTCCCTTTCAGATTTTTCTGGTAGACCATATATTCTAATATTATTTCTTCTTGTTCGGTTTTCCATATCATCAAGTTTTTCTAGTAAATATGTATTCTGTTGAAGTAAGAATTCAGTTTGTTGTTCTTCTACTTGAACTCTAGTGTCAATGTCACTTAATGACTGTTCAATAAGTGATATCTGTCCTTTCTGCTGTGTAAACATTTCTTGAAGCTGTTCCAGTTGTTGTGAGCACTTTTCTTTAAAAGTATCTATTTTATTGTCCATCTTGTCGATTTTATTGTAAGTTCTTGTATATTTGTAATGAGAGACTGCAGGTCTTTTTTGAGAGAAGAGTCTTGTGCTGTATTCCTTAGATGACTCATGCTGTAAAGCTGATATTGGTGCTGATTTTCCAGTAATTAATTTGACAGGAATTATTCAAGTTCTGACAATAAAATTTTTCTTATAGATGCTCAGAGTTATTAGAAATAAGTTAGTAATAAAAATTTCTTCAAATTAAATATTATTTTGTAAAATTCCTGTCAGGAATTGTATTGAGGTAAGAGAGCTGAAATGAAGTGCAGCTATCAGTTCAGCATCCTAGCCAGATTGAATTCCTTAATATCCATTTGTTTACAGAATGCTTCCAATTTCCCCTGAAAAAAGCCATACCGATTGGATTTACTTGGTTAACAAATTAATGAAATAAATAAATAAACACATAAATAAAGGATCCTTAATCCATCTTGTCACAGTGCTGAATTTATCTGTTTCTTTCCTTTAGTTTGAAAATAAAACCTCTACAAATGTTACATTCAGTTATAAGATACCAGAACTTCATACCAGAGAAGCTTTTACTCCCTTGGCAAAGATCCCTTTTTACTATTTTTTGCAGCATTGAAATATGGACGCTTACACTTAGCCCAGTCTGACATGAATATTACTAAATCCAAATAATTCACAAACAAAATGTTATTGCTTCATGGCACAGGCACCCAGAACATAGCTACTTTGTCAGGTTCTGACCATGTGTATGTACCTACCCACCATTAACAGCAAGAACTGTATGCCCACTATCCTTACATATAATATTCTGCAAATAGTAATTGCCGATCACTAAAAGCCCTAGCTGAAATCTGTAAATCGTATTTTTTTTACAAACACAATTAAGATACCTTACAATTTGCTCAGCTCCAGCTATAGGCACTTTTTCTTTACCTCTTGCACTATGTGAAAAAAAGAAAATAAATGACCCCAGTGAACATTAAGCCTTGCTATAATCTCTTGCTTTTAAAACTGAGGATAAGTAGGACCTCACTCAGCCTTCCATCTGAAGTGGCAGAGGTGGGGTTACCTATATGCCAAAATCATACCTCAAATTGTATTTACATTCTTGTTTCTGTTATCTTCACGTTGACAGTTTATTTCTTGGTCTACATTTGTCCCATTCAGTATCACTGGCAGTCGGACAGTTTACTTTTCCATTCTGAACCACAGCTGGATGACAACCTCTAACTATTGCTACTTCTATTATCAGTTAGTATCTGCTGGTACATTTACCACTTCTTTGTAGTAATCCTCTTACTTTTATATTAGTCTGACTCTATATTTCTACACTGTCTGCTAGATTCTTTATCTATTAGTAAATATCTTGGAGATGTAGTCCTGTAGAACTTTAGTGTGCTCAATTAGTTATCATGGATTAACATGATAATCTATGCTTATCATACTAGTTTTATTTGGTTGCATTGCTTTAATGTGCACTTCTTTTCTAACGTTCTATCATTTAGTTGATCGTGCATGGGGATGCATGAGATAGCATGTGCTTCTAACGGCTCTATCCTTCAGGGAAGCTTTTTTTTATAACTCTATGGACACCAGCTGGACTCTTTGGATTGTCAAACACTTTTAGAACAAACTTACCTTATTAAATTGTAAGGTAATACTTAAATTCTGAAGAAAAACAGGTCTGTTACTTTACAACACAGTTCAGCTGCATCCAAGATGGTGACTGAAACACATGCGACTGACAATGGACTAGATGAGTTCTCAGAAGATATTAAAACTTACCAAACTTCATATATATTTTGTTTTGCAAGATGCAATACAACTAAAGGAAGCCTTATTAAAACAGAAAAGACCATGCAAGACATTGCTGTAGCAATTGCATAGCAGGGCAAGGGGTTATCAGCCAAAAAGAAAATTATAAAATTCCACAGTACTCTAATAATGGAAGTACAAAATAAATCCTTAGTTTTGGAATCTAAACTAGATGACTTGGAGAACTGCAGTCATGAGAACAACCTGCATTTTACCGGAATATTAGAGGGGAAAGAAGATAGTGACCTGCTAACCTTCATGAAATAATTAACCAAGAGGCACTGCAATTAATCCATCCCCTGGTCTTGGAAAGGGTCCACAGGATAATGGCAAGAATCCTCCCACAAATGTTCCTAGGCCTATGATTCTTCTTTTTTTCTCAATTATATTAATCAAGGATTTGCACCTGGGTTTTGAAGTTTGACATGCAGAGAAAAGTGTGAGAGCTGTCCCTGACTACAGCAATGAAGCATAAATCAATGGCTGCTGTCATCAGAATGGTGAAAGCGATGGGAAGGAAATGCCATCTAAAGTTTTTAGCTGTTTTGGACATTAACTTAGATGGCAACACTTTGAATGTTCTAAACCCGAAAGAGGTCCAGACCTATTGGAATGATCATTTAGTGCATCATGCTTCCATACCAATGAAGAAAGAGTCTGGGAAAATGGTTAATAATCTAAGGGATGAAAGAAGAAGAAGAACGGAAAGATTAAACATGGTATCTCCTAGCTAATCACCTACAGGGAAGTGAAATAAAGGGGGGAGTGGTGGGCGCAAACAGTATGGAGGGCTTAACTGTTCCCTTGGGCAATGATAAAGGAAGAACCACCCTGTTTACTTTTTCTATACCAGGAATTTCTACTTATAACAGGTACAACCCTATACAGCATTATTATAAGTTGGATGATGACTCTTGTCTTTCTATTACTCTTGACGCAGGTCTGTTGAGGTAGAAGATGTTGAATCTTGTTGGAGGCCTCAATCAGAGGTCCATCCAAGGGTAACAATACTGTACAAGATGTCATTATATGACTGAGGACATGTACAGGTACTGTCTCACTGTTTTTTCATATTCTTGCTCCTCTTTATTGTTGGAGGGATTTGGAAAATGCTCTGTGATAATGCTCCAACTGGCATACCAATCAGATATGGGTGTTTCAGCTCCTTTCTTCTGTTCATCTTAAGTCCAAAAAATTATGGGACTTGTTAAGGGCATATTTTGGCTGAGAGACTTACTTACAGGTGTTGCAGAATCTGTACTTAAGACATGCTTCATTTTGTTAATTCCTTAATGTTGTTACAGAGATTTTATTGTGATATAATGTTATCCAGCACAAGTGTTAATAATGTGATCATTGTGGGTACATAATTTATATTGTTTGGCTTCCATGGTCAAGGATCTTGATATTAGTGTACTGCTTAGGTTAACATTTTTTTAGTGACCTAGTAGTTCCAGCTCCTGACACACTATTTTGTAATAACTACTACTGAAGTAGAAGTTAAACTGTTAAATTAATATATCCTGTGTGTTTCAATATCAAAGTAAGCACTTTTTGTACAGTTTTATGTTATATCATGGTATTAACTTAAATAATTGTTCTGATGTGGGTCAGTCTTCCAGTATGTCAAATAATTTTACATTTATAAAGACAATCACTTGGACTGTGAAAGTTATAGCAGCATCCCACAAATTAACTGCATGTTTTAATGTGATTACTAAGCTGAGGTCTCATATCCTTTTTTTTTATAATAGAACAAGTTAAAGAAGCAATATTATAACCTTGTTTAGAAACATCAGATTGGAAGGTTGTCTTTCTGATATGCTCATTCAGCTAAACCTGTATCTCAAATTTAGTGCATATATCTCTGAACTGCTCATCTGAGTCTATTAAACAAGATAAGAATGTCAAATGGTGGAGATGAAAATTAAAAACCATAGCCCGCCAATCCTTCTAGGATGTTCTATGGTCCAAACTTTGATGATCCTAAACCTATTAATAATTTTCAATGGAACACAATTCTGTTGATTGGAGGGGACTTCAGTGTCACCCTAGACCTTCAAATAGATGAAACGTGTAAAAAGGCAGAAAAGGCAGTCAGAGTGCTTATACCTACATATGACTTTATTAAGGGCTATAAACTTACTGACTGTTGTAGAGCCTTTTATTCAGACATTAAAGACTTCACTTATACTGCTAACAAATCTGGCTCTGTAAGCAGAATTAATTACTTTTTTCTGAGTGTGATAAGAATAAACTGGGGGATCTGGGCTGAGCATAGGACATTGCTAATGGATTTGTAAACCACCTTGGAGACTTGGTATGTCTTTATTGAAAGTAAAGTACACTAATGACACAATAAGGACATTCATTTCATCATTCTGGGAAGATACCACAGTACAGGATAGTGCCTGGGCATTTGCATGGTAGGGGTTTAAAATGGTCACGCAAGGGTTTGCTCAACCATTAATGAGCAAAATTAGAATAGAAAAGTCAACAACATTAGAAAATCTTAATAATAGGATAACACAGCTTAAGCAGATTACATAAGGACAGGAGGCAGATCTAAACTTAAGAACAAATCACAGCTTTGAGAAAGGAATTTAGAGCCACTCAGTTTAACTCCACAGCCACTAAATGGGAAACAAAATGGAAAAAGCTTTTACTTGGCTAGGGAGAAAACAGACCCCTAACTTCTAGCATATAAACCTAAAGCCAGGAAAAGAGAAATACAAATTCTTACCCTGAGAGATGGGTCTGGATGCCTACAGACCAACCGCCACATTCTTAACCAAATCATGGTTGATGTTCAAAACTGTGTCAGAAAAAAAAGTGGCTGTTAATCCAGAAAATCGGTCCAATTTTCTTTACAGAAATTTCTCTTCCACAGGTGACAGACTGAATGAAAGCATAGCTTAACAAATCCATCACACTAGAGAAAGTCAAACAACTCATTCTAATTATGCCAAAGGGAAAGCGTCTGAGCTTGACAGGCTATCTGCTGGGATTTGCTATCAATTTGTCCACAAGTTTGTTCCGGTATTGCACAAGTTATTTACACAAAGTGAGAAAACTGGTAGATCCCCATTTTTATCTAGAACCGCATCTATTATATTGACACAAAAAAGGACAGGAGCTGACTAATCCACCTAGGTATAGATGCATTTCCATTCTTCCTCTGGAATCTAAAATATATACTAATATTCTGGTTAATTGATTGGAGTATTTTCTGCCAGCCTTGATTCTCCACAATCATCAAGGTTTCAAAAAAGGCAGGCAAGGGAGTCCAGATCTAGTCTGGGTTTGTCTCAGTCTGATTCAATGAGCCAAGTTCACCTTAATTCTGTTAGGTGCCTTCTAATTAGATCTTATTAGGGCATTTCAGTCATTAGATTTGGGACTTTCTCTAGGACTCTCTGAAAGCATATGGCGTTCAAGTAACTTTTAGAGACAAGTGCAAACTGTTATATTCAGGCTGTTATACTAAAATAAATACAAATGGACTTATGTCAACAGCCATACTATTTCAAAAGGCACCTGCTAAGGTTTCCCACTCACTCCATTGCTATTTGTCCTGATTGAACTCTACGTCAACTACCACTTTTCCAGATTGTACAACATTCTCTTTGATGTAGTTTGCTGATGATGGGGTAATATGGGTAGTCAGTCCTCAAAATATCTTGAAAAATATACTGGAACTGCTAGAAATTTTTGGGAATAACTTCAGCCTTGGGTCTTAACAATGATAATTTTATTTTTTATTGGTATCCTTGGTCCTCATTGTTACCGGCTTAGCCCCAGTTACCCAGCGTCCACACTGGGCCTACCAGCTATGCTCCAGCCCACCTGATCTTACATTTTTTTCTGCAGCCAATTGTGGATCCTGAGGTTGTCCTGGAGGCTTGGCTCATCTGTGAGTCTTGGATGTTTGCGATATTTTTTACTTGTCTTGGTGTAGCATCATGGGTGATTACTGATATAATTACAAATGTTATGTGATATATATACATATATATATATATATATATATATATATATATATATATATATATATATATACACACACACATACACACACACACACACACACACACACACACACACACACACACACACACACACACAACACTGTTCTTTTGAATTATTATTTTTTTCACTGTTGTGTGTTTTATGAGTATTTTGTTTTATCATCTGTTTATACAATTAATAAAGAAATTGTTGCAAAAAAACTATCATTTATTTCCTTGCAGTGTTGCATTTGCCACCTGTTATTGCTATTATTCTAATGTGGTAAGTACTTTAAAACTGAAAAAGGTGTCCTGTGGTCTACTCTACTGACCCGCACATAGTAAAATAAAATAAATAAAGGAAAAAATAATTTAAGTATAGTTAGTGTGGTCATACCCAGGTCACACAATGAATGTACATATTTCCTAGCCTGTTTCCAAGGCCCTAGCGTTTCAAACAATTCTCACAGGTCTGAGAAAAGTTAATATTCTTTCCAGTTTAAATTCTTGCTTTCAAGTACTGAAGAGATGTATCACATCATTATTCAAAAAACTTCAGGGAATTGAAAAGCAAACATGCCATTCTGTTATGGATATACGGTGAAGAGACCATCAACTCGTTCACCATGAATAAGGCAAATGTCTTCCCAGACCTGACTAGATCTAAAATACTTACGTGCATTCTAATTTTCAAATTATTTTACTTCAGTCTGCACCAGTCTTTCTGTAGTATGTTAACACTGAACAGCCTATAAAATCCCTTAAAACCAGTAATTAGTCAGAAAACTGTCTTGAAAGTCCATTTCTGCCACTCGGTTTCTCTTCTGGGGGACACCTTTTTTAAAATTTTACATCCTCAATAATCAAAATCCCTTCTTGTTGAAATTGAAAACTTCCTTAAATGTACTACTTACCTTTAGGGAGATTTATAATGAATTCCCACTTATGAAGCCAGCTATATTTCCTATGCAGCTAGATTATAACTATTATACAAGCATTTTATGCGAAGTTCCAATATTCTTTAATTTGGAGTGAATGACAGGCTTCATATTTTAGGTAACCATAATCCTTTTATCTGTTAATGAGTGGTTCTGAGTCATTATACTATGATATTGTTGTGTGCAAATGTTGACTTTCTGAATATTGCAGGGTGTTTCCTTATTGGATTTTTCAGTATACCCATGCAAGCTATGCAAACTTAACTCTCAGGTTACTCTAGAAGTGTTGCAATGATATTATAGTACTTCATATCTGTACTATAAATACTGCTTCCTATTCACTAACATTTATACAACTCTTCACATCACTTTTAGTCCTTCAGAAATAAACCAAACTAATTAATGACCCTAAAAAATAGAGGGGGATTGGACTTACCAAATTTTGAAACTTACTATTTAATAATAAACTCGAACAGACTCTTAAGAATTGCTAATTGTGATGCATTTAGTACTAAGTGGTCACCAACATGGGTAATTTCAATTATAAACATATTCTGAATCTGAATATTAATCCTAAAGCACTGCCCTTTCTAGGAAAAGACAAGTTGAAATTATATGCGATAATGGATCACATTAAATTATATATAACATCAATACAAAATTTATTTCAATCATTAGATCTTACTCAGCATATGATGGTCTTTCAACCTTTTCATAGGAATCCCAACTTGAGACTAAATAATCAATTAGTAGATCTTAAAAATTTCCCATTAATAGTTAATTTAACTTTACTTGACATCTACTCATATCTCAAATATTCAGCTAATGAAATAAGACAAGAATTGAATCTACCTAAAGCTTACCTAGTTATAGTGAGACAAATTAAGGAACTCTCTATAAGTTACTTTAAGAATTTCAAACCCAGAGATGAGGATTTAACAAAATGCTCAAACTTATGGCAAACCCTTCAACAAGAGGTTAAATTTATAACCGCTGCAAATAAATTAATAAAAGAGTTCAAATTTCAGGATAAAGTTCTTTTGTCGAAATATTGGAAAGATAAAATCCCATTGATAGAAGAAAATTAAATATTAAAAGCAATTAATTTAACAACAAAATCTATCTCTCTTCAAAAGTTGATGTATACTCAGCTTATGATATTGAATAATGCATATTATACATGCCTTAGCTTGCATAAATTCAATTCTAAAAAAATATCCAAATTGTCCATACTGTAAAGACCAACCTACCGATCTTCTTCATATGTTCTGGAGCTACAAATGCATTTATAAACTTTGGAACTCTTTACAAATACAACTTCAAAAGACGCGTTATCAAAGTTCAACACTTTCATGGGAATTTATGATTTTACATATCACTCCAAAAGAACTTTCTAGATCACAAATCACTATATTTATTAATATCTTCTTATTAATGAAACTATTTATAGCTACAAATTGGTTAAACCCATCTCAAACTTCATGGGATAACTTTAAGATTCTAGCAATGAGACATATATTAGCCCACAAATTACTTCTTCTTGATCATAATAAAAATATCAATAATCCGAAAATATGGGAACAAGTGTTTAATATTATATTGGCGTAATACTTTGAACCTAAACGTATTCTGAGTTATGTATACATTTTAAGGAAACTTTTTAATAACAAATTGTTTATTACTTGAATCATTCATAATCACTTTTATATCTTCTTGTATAAATTAATGTTACAGTTGGAAGTATTCATGTAAATATTGTATATATGTTATGGTGTTATTATTAGGAACATTATTTGGTATTTATTTTTAATTCTGTTTTTGTTTTAAATTTGTATTGAAAATGATAAAACAATAAAGATTTATTATTGAAAAAAAAAGAAAGAAACCAAACTAGTTTCTACATATTCCTTGATCAGTTAGGTCTTACATTTCTTCATCAAACTGAACTGCATGCAATAAGTATTTTACCAATTCTTCTCTGCAGGAATACCATTTATCATGAGTCTATGTTTAACAATCGAATGAAACTTTCATCAAACGACCATTCATCATACATAAACCATCGAAACTTACATTCCTCAAAAGACCAAATGATCATAAAATATTTTAAACGAATGATAATAATTGGTCAACATAAAGAGAACGAAATGTAGTATCTACTTATTGGTAACATAGGGATAAGGAAACCTGCCTTTTCCCCACTGTAGTGCAATTTTGGAGTTAGTATATATATATATATATATATGATTGGGGGGCGCAGCCACCCACATATGGTGTGGATGGCATAGCCCCCCAACAAAAGGAGGTTCCAGTATTCACCGACTCCTCCTCTTATGGAGGGCTGTGCCCTCCACACCCCCTCTAAATATATATGCCAACTCTGAGATCACACTGCTGGGGGGAAAGAGCAGATTTCCTTATCCCTGCATTATTGATAAGTAGGTACTACATTCCATTCACTTTATGTTGGCCAACTACAATCATTTGAAGAAATTATTTATGATCATAAACCTGTTTGATAAAGGGAAGTTTTGATGGTCTATGTATGATAAACAGCCATTTGATGAATGTTCTGTTTGATTAATAAACATGGACCCATTTATCATGCCAAATACAGTCTGTCTAAAATAGCTTTTAAATATATAGCATAATAGTAAAATGTAAGAACAGACTTGAAAGTTATATTTACTATTAAACTCCAAAGCTTGGTACCTCATCATCTCAAGAGCCTTGAAAATACATTTCCATGGAATGCTGTTGTTTACTCGTTCCCTCCTGTACAGAACTTCTGAGTGAGTACCTTTAACTCCCAGTGGGTGTGGCTTGAGCCTTTAAAAAATGAAGTTATCACCTTAGAGTTCAAACAAATATTCACATATCTGGAACCATAATTGTTAAAAGTAATCTAGAAATGGCAAACTATTCTGGATAAATTAATCTTTACATCAGTAGCATTTATTCAATGTTATGCTTTAAACTGGATTTTATAAGCCAAAATAATGGCAATGAATATTAGTTTTGTAATGCTGTGTAAACAAATTACTATATCTCAGTAACCATTCAAGCAAGATACATGCTGCCAGCAGTATTTTCTTCATATAGCTGTGAGCTTTCATATGAGGTTATGCAGCTCTGTCTGTGTTACCTGAATGTTGAGATATTTAGATAAATATGAAAGTTATTACAGTACAAATAAACAGTATGCAAATAATATTCAATATCTCTTTAGCTGCATTAGACAGAGGTCAAACATTAATACAAGTGTGTTTTACCATCATGTATGCTTCACGATAAAATCTTCTGATTCCTTGTATATTGTATGGTTTTGGAATTATTACTACAAATATGAGCAAGCAATATTTGATGCCTAGAGGTGCAGTAGGATGTAACTGCCATAATGTCTGGAGGTGCACTTGACTTTAATGAGTTACAGTAAGTTTATGCACTGCTCGGTCAATGGTAAGGAAGTATAGCATGAGTGAAGGATTATTTGAAGAATGTGTGAGTAGAAACCTATGAGTTTTCATTGCAATGGAATGTAAACCATTTACTTTCATGAGTTGCATCCCATTTTTTGGTTCCCTTGTCCTGCAGAATCAGTAGCATACGGTACATGTCAGAGGCGATTGTTTGTTCATCTGCTGCACAGTCATCATCATCTCCTTTCAGCTTATCCCAGTTAGGGGTCGCCAGAGTGGAACAACGGTCCGCAGAACGATTGGCAGTGACGTTTTTATGGTGCCGAGTTGCTAGCCCAGTGCCCAACCTTCCACAGAAGGCTCACACATGCACAGACTCACACCTAGGGTCATTTGAGAGTGTCCAATCCACCTACAGTATGTCTTTGGGATGTGGGAGGAAACCTGAGCACCCAGAAAAAACCCACACGACCACAGAGAGGACATGCAGACTCCACACAGAAGGCACCCCAGCCAAGAATAGAACCAGAGAACCTCTTTCTGTGAGGTGGCAATGCTAACCACTGCACTACCACAGCCACCCTATTCATCTGCTGCACAGTATGTAAACTAAAACACCATTATACACATCAGCCTTCAAACTATAAGGATATTTCATACTTTAACTTATTCTGCTGTTATTATGGTTTCTACAACAATGAAAATAATGTCCCATAGCAGAAATTCCTAGGTGTTTATTTTGAAGTCTGCCAGTCATTTACCCCGTAACATACAGGTTATATTTGCTGTCCCAGGAATGCCACCTTCTTTTGTCCCATAATAAATAATAAAATAGATCATTTATTGTTTTATTAAGCTATCTATTCCAGCATTGGGTTAAAAAGTGGAATACAGCATGATTGTCTTGGAGTGTAATTCAGTTGCTACTTTCTCTTAAATGTAATGGCATCTTCATGTTGTCATTTGAAATGTATTTGCATTGATTACAGATGCTATGCTACCATTTCATATTAAAAGAGAGGTCACAACCATGAGTAAAACATGAAGTATAACACATCTGTGTGGCTACCACAGAAAGACTTGTCCATTTCCCAGCAGCAAAAACTTAATTCACATTCCATGGCAAACGATAACCTTATTAGCCGTTTTAGTATTTACCACCTTATAATAAATGCTTTTATCTAATTTGAATTATTTGTAATACTGACACATACCAAGTCAAACGATACTGGGAAGATTTATCTCACAAAGTAATACAGAATGCAAATAAAATAAATCATTTTATTACAGTAAATACTATATCATTACACTACCAAATCCAACGTCCTTAAAGCATTAATGTATTTTCACAAGTACACTGTACATTGCTGCTGAGAGCTTTCAGTACTTAATATAATCAGATACTTCTGTAGTCCGGTTCAACATTCTGACATACTGCCTTAGTGCTAAAAATCAAAACACTTTTCTATAATATAGTAATATATTCACAGAAGGGATTCCAGAAAGGTTTTCTAATGTACTTTCTTTCCCTTTTTAGCACAGCTTACATATGGAAGAAGACAACTCTGTAAATGCAAAAAAAAATTCTCATTTCATTTCCTGCAGATGGGACCACAATTGTGTCATTGTCTATGTCATACCATCACAAAAATTGCTGAATGCCACTATACGGTTACAAGGTACATTTTCTCAGTAATGGAGATTTAGATATCATATCAGTCTCTGTAGAAATTATTTTCTTAAGTGAGACCATAATGTTTTATCTTAAACCTGGCACTAAATTACACACACCCCATATGCCTTCATATATTTCTGTTTGGATTTGTGACTTATTTTATTTATTTATTTATTTGCTTTTTGGGATGGTTTGCTGGGCCTTAATGAGCCCATTTTCAGTGGAGGCCTAGGGAGAAGAGCTCCACAATTAACTATACAGTTGCCAGGAGGGATACACAAGACTATGATACAGAGGCTTTTGTAGTTGTTCATTTTTAAGCAGGATATTATTATTTTGACTGGGGAAAAATTAGGAATGGATTTAGTATGCGAGACTACATTAAATGTATTATAAATAATATATCAGTGCAATGCCTCCACCTTTTTTATGGCGTCTATCAGATCTTAAACAAGCAAAGCCTAGGGGTAGAAATTCTGCAGTCTTAATATAAGGTTTTAAACATGTCTTTGTAGCAGCTATAAAATCTAGCTTCTAGTGTGCTATCCAGGCATGTAAATCTAAAATTTTGTTTCTGATACTTTGAAGATCAAGGGTAGTAAAGTTTAGTGACTTGTAGGAGTTACAGGGGTTTAGGGGTAATGGACTGGATCAGGGTTTGGATGTATGCCACCGCAAAGGGTTAGGCTGAGGTTTGTATTTGGGAGATTAGCTGGTTGCAGTTAACTTTTTGATTTAGATTCATGTTTTTATCACTAAGTTTATTTTATTGCTATGTTGTAGGGGAAGGACTTTTAGCTTAACGCATAGGGTTATATCTGTTGTGTATAGGTTTGAAGACTCTTCAGAGAAGGTATCGAGAGATAGTGCATGAGTTGCAGATATAGAGTTAGCTTTATAGTATGTAATGTTGTTTTGCAGTAATGTTAATAGTAGTAGAAAGCAAAAGGTTAGGGAGAGGCTAAGTACTATAGTTTTGGAGATAAGTGACATGGTTGAATGGGGTTTGAATTAGGAGATTGCAGTTGGTGTTATTGGGATAGGAGTACTGTTTAATTGTAGGATATATCCTGGGATAGGAGCACTGTTTAAGTATTGAATATATCCTGGGCTGAGGTAGGGAAGGATAAGGAAGCTATGTAAGACAACTAATGGGTAATTAGTATGTAAAGTGAAATGGGGAGGATAGTGTTAAATTGAGTATAGATTGGAGGTGGGTGTCACTGGATGAGTTGTAATAGTGGGAGGAGTGTTGGTTAGGATAAATGTGATTGAACCAGGGGTGGGTGGGAATGGGTAGAGTAGGGGAGCGGAGTGAGCCCAAGCATATCAAGGGTGAATGGCGCCAGTGGGCCCTGATTCCTTGTGTGTCCAAGGAAAAAATAATCATCCAGGTAAGTAAATTTAGGGATAAATGCAAACCAAGTGATGAAAAAGGGAATAGCAAAGTGGGAGAGGCTATTCCAAGAGACTACCCTGCCTATGGAACAGGGTCCACAGCCATGTGAAGCAGAGTTCCTCCTTTACCCAATTCAAGTGCAACTTAGACAATTGGATGGGAAACCAGAAAATCATCCTTGGTGTGGCACCTATGTCTCTAAAAGACACAGGAAACCTGTAAATAGTTCATCTCCCAGGCCCATGCTTACACTTATCAAGGGTATCAGAACTTGTCAGAGATTTGTGATGCATGGCTAGGCTTAAAAAGACCCTTGTGGTCATTAGCCTAGTAAACACCTATGAACCTATTAACAGTAGTGTGAGTTTAGGTGGGAAGCAGGAGGAAGTAAGCAGGGTGAATAGAGAGGTAGGAGAGGGGGAAAAACAAAGAGAGATGAAGGTCAAGAAAAGACAAAGGAGATATGAGCGCTGGGAATAGTATAGATCTAGAATAAGCTAGAGCACTAGTAAGTCAAGTAGGTCACTTTTGTAGGTAATTGCAAAGGACTTATTAGTAATATATGGGTAATGTAATGTCAACAAGATAGAGGATAGGAGGGTAAGCTAGATAGAGAGAGGAACTATGGAAGTGTAGGGTGATGTACAAGAGAACTGCTAATCCAGAAACCACATGGCAGGGTAAGATTACTCAAAACTAATACTATAAGCATACATTAATTATGTAGAGGAGGCCAGATCCTGGTTAGGAGGTTTTAGCATCCACTGTGAGAAACTGAGACAAAACTTTCCCTGGGTGGCAGGTTATATTAGAATTCCAAGTACCAACAATCTGGTATTCGTATATTACCTTGGAGGCAGAGCAGAAGCAAACAGGGGCAGAGTAAGGGTGAAAAGGGTACTTCATTAGTTCATGACAGCACCTAGAAATAAATATTATATGTGCAGGTACTTTATTCCCTAAAGTGGAAATGGGCTGACATACCAGCCTATCATATTGGACTACTCCTGCAATGTTCCCTTGGGATTTAGTACTTTCCTATTTTCTCAAAGTTTAACCTTATTAGTGTTTACACAGTAAATGACTTGAGATCATTGCCCTAATCAAACAACCTGCACTTCTTTTCTCTTCATCAAACTGACTTGTGTAGCATTGTATGATTAAGATATGTACTATATAAACTGTCTATCATTTTTTTAGAAATTCTTAAAATATACGGCAGAGATCCATTGCCTCCTTTGTTTCATATACATTATTCAGTGTATATAACATTGCACATATTTCTGCTAAATTGAAGCTGTCATTTGTGTGGCCCTTGATTTTAGTTTTGCTTTACTAGGTTTTGTTCAAGACACATGTTGCTACTTTTCTTCCTGACTATCTCACCAATGGCTGTATATTCAAAGGTGTGAACGATCCATTTCTGTAAGTCCAGCTAAACTGCACACATACATGTTAAATACAATAAACTTCAGTACAGACTCTTAAATCAACCCTTTCTCTATTAGCTCTCACTAGAGCGTTTCCTTAATTAATAACCCTTGCTTTCTGTCTGGCTGCACATTTTCTATCCATCTTACCAGTTACTGCCCTGTCTCTGTATGCCCTTCATTACCCCATCAGCCTCTTTTGTGGTTCTGAAGAAACCTCTTCATTGAACATAATTCATTCAAGACATTCAGTTCTTCTTCCTGTCTGCTGGATGCTCGAAATTTCAAATTTGGGACACCTTAAAGGGGAATATGTCTCCCATATGCAGTTCAGTACAGCGTTGTTTATATAAAGAAAACAAGAACAAAGAAATGATATTAGTTAGAAATGACTTATGTTAACATTAATACTCATTTAACGTGATGCATTGAAACCATACCAACATTGGTTAATGAAGAAATTACACTGCTTCTAGGTATATCATTCTCTAATATGAAGCGGCAGATTCAAAGAAGAATGCATGCTTCTTCTCCTGATAGTAAGTTATTCCTACAATACTGACGTATTTCACAGGACCCTAAATAGGATATGGTATGTTAAAAATCTACCCATTTACTGTATACTCCAGTGCTCACTTCATTCCTCTGCTACCTACTCTGCCAGTAACTAACTGTGTCAGACATAGGTTCATAGGTGTTTACTAGGCTAATGACCACAAGGCCCTTTTAAGCTTAGCCATGCATCCAAAATCTCTACCAAGTTCTGGTACCCTTGATGAGTGCAACCAGGGGCTTGGGAGATGAAATGTTTACAAGCAGGGGCCTATCAGATGAATCATTTGCAGTCTGCCAGTGTCCATTAGAGACATAGGTGACAAACCAAGGATGAATTTCCCGTTCCCCGTCCAATTTTCCAAATTACACTTGAATTAGGTTAGGGAAGAACTCTACTTTACATGGATGAGGAGCCTGTTCCAGAGAAGGGGTAGTCTCTGGGATATATATATCTGTCTCTCCAGCAGGTCCTGTTTATATCACAGGCAATGTTTTAGTCTGCAGAATGGGTAATTCTGGTGCTGCTTGTTTTGTGGATATGCATGAAGTCCATCAGAGTGGTGTCTGACAATGCCTTGTATGCCAGACATAGATTTCTCCCCAACAGCCTGTAGGAGACAGAACGTAGGGATAGAGCCTTGAGGCAGTTTGTATAGGACATGTTACTTACACCCTGTATTCTTTCAGTGAGAAACCTCTGTGGATGTTCCAATTGTTGGATATGTCTGGTTAGGTACATACCAAAGGGGGCACTGTAATCAATGATATGTCTGATTAATGCCAAATACAATGGAGCAATGATTTCCTTGGACCTAGATGACATATCTTTGTTAATAAGTTGCATAGCATAGAAAGATTTCCTCACTACCGTAGACATGTGGTGGTCAAAGGCTAGATTACTGTCTATATCTGTCCCCAGGTCCCTGACTACTGAGTCACCTCTTAGGGGTGTGTTATCAATATGATAGTTACCAGGGGTGCATGACTTCCCAAAGGACAATATTATGCACTTCTTGGCATTTAGTTTTAGTTCATGGCTCTGACACCAGTTATTTGTCTGTGTCAGCCCTTCCTGGAGAACATTTGTGTCAGTGTGGGATTCTATGATTGCTCCTAATTTGCAATCATCTGCAAACTGAGTCAGCCAGAGACCATTGATAATGGCTTTGACTTCAGATAAGTAAATGTCATAAAGGAGCATTCCCAGGACCAGTCCCTGAGGGAATCTACTTGGGACTGGCTTCTTTGTAGAGGTGCTCTCATCCAAAAAAAAAAGCCAATCTGGTGGTCCCCTGCCATAAACAAACTTTACAACAAAAGGAAGAAACTGTTGCAGAAAAGAGGAAAATCCCAGGATGCAAAAAACTTCCTTACCAGCCTCAGTAAGAAACTGAGATCCCTCATAAAATCCTCCAAAGCTAGTTACGAAAATAAAATTGCCAAAGATTCCAAAGACAACAACAAAGCATTCTATAACTATGCCAAGAATCTAAATGGCAATGCTCAGATCTGCTCTGAGCTAAAACAGAATGGCATTAAATATACTGATCCCAATGATATTGCCAATATCCTGGCAGATCGATTCAGTGCCAACTTCACCCCCCTCTCACCCCCTAAATGGCCCATCTCAATACCGGAAGATTGCCAAATTCCAGTAATAATGGCCACACAGGTAAAAAACTCACTCTCCAAAGCTAAGAATACAACATCCATGGGACCAGATGACATCCTGGGCTGTGTACTACATGAACTACAATATGAACTGGCACCTCACCTAAGTGTCATGTTTAATCATAGCCTCACCTCAGGTTTCGTGCCCACTGAGTGGCGCACAGCTACAGTTATCCCACTCCACAAGGGGAGAGCCACCTTGGATCCTGGAAACTACCGTCCCATCAGTCTGACAAGCCTTATCTGCAAGGCCATGGAGCGTATTATCATGGAACTTATAAACAAAGACATTGGCAACCTTCAAACACTGGACCCCACCCAGTTTGGGTTCGTGAAGGGCCGATCTTGTCTCCTGAACCTGATTGACTTCTTCGAGTCGGTCTCCAGAGCCATGGACAAGGGTAAAGTGGTCCACACAGCCTATCTAGACCTTGCCAAGGCCTTTGACACCATCCCCCACTCTGGAATCATAGATAAACTTACTAAGTTGGGCATTAATCCCTATGTCACCCAATGGATTGCTAACTGGCTTACTGATAGAACCCACACTGTAAAAGTAGCCGACTCCAAATCCAGCTCCAGACAAGTAACAAGTGGAGTAACTCAGGGTTCAGTCCTGGGACCGCTCTTGTTTGGCATCTACTTCTCTGAAGTACAGGCCAACACTAAGGGACTCTGGATAACAAAGTTTGCAGAGCCATTATTGAATCCCCAAATGATGCGGATACTCTACAAAAGGGCCTTACAGAAACAGATACTTGGTGCCAGAGCCATGGGCTCAAGCTCAATGCCAAGAAATGTATAGTTATCCCCTTTGGGAAAAAACATGTATCCATGAATTACCATAGAGGTGGCAGTACACTAAACACCGAAAGTTTGATAAGAGACTTAGGGACACAGGTGGACAGTGGTCTCACTTTCGATAACCACATCGCCACAACAGTCAGGAAATCCTTCTATGTGGCACACCTAATCACTAAGGGCTTTTCATCCAGAAAAAAGGAGGTCATTGTCCCACTGTACTCATCCCTCATTAGACCCATTATAGAATACAATGTCCCGTTTGGTATGTACCTCTCAAGACATCTGCAACAACTGGAAAGGCCACAGAAATACCTCACTAAAAGAATCACAGGCCTAAAGCAGATGACCTACGCTGACCACCTTAAAAAACTCCAGCTATACTCTGTCGCATATCGTCTACTCAGAAGCGATCTTTGCTTAACATACAAGGCCATGTCAAACCCAGAGCTGTTGGAAATCCCAATCCCTCAGAGCCACACGCTCCAGGGATCTAAACCTCATCATCACAATAAACAAAACATGCTGGAGGAATAGGTTCCTGACCCAGAGACTCCCCAGACTCTGGAATAGATTGCCCATACATGTCAAGCAGAGTGCCTCTTTGGTCCTCTTCAAAAGGAACCTTGACGATTGGATGGGAGAAAGGAAATTCACCCCGGGGATCACGTCAGTCGTCCTGCTAGACAGGGGTCCAGGGAAGTAAATAGTGTGGGAAGAAATAGCCAGGGAATTGTTATGGCTAGGCTTGTATAGGCCCTAGGGCTGATAGCCTAGTACCAACCTATGAACCTATGAACCTATGGACATACAATTCTAACTTCCTACATCCTGTCAGTGAGCCAACTGGCAATCCACCAAGTGACATAAGGGTTTGTACCTAACCTCTTGAGTTTGTCAACAATGTCCTACCAGGGTATTGCACCAAATGCCTTGGCCAGGTCAAGGTATGTAGTGTGAACCATTTTACCCTCATCCATTGCTTTGGTGATATTCTCAAAGAAGTTCACCAGGCATAGTAGCCATGATCTGTCATTTATAAAACCAAATTGGGTTGGATCCAGTGTCTGGAGGTTTCCTATATCATTATTAATCATTTCCATGTTAATTCCTTCCATGGCTTTGCATATCAGACTACCCTACCATACAAATTAACTGACACCTATCCTCCAGATTACAAACTGTCAGTCTCTCTCACTACTATCTTAGATCACATATTCCAGGCACTGTTAACCTGCACTCCCCTTAGATACAATAAAAACATTTTTTCTCAGATCTGCTCTTTCAGTTCTGAACTTGATAGCCCCAAATATTTAAGAGCTGTCTAGTTTTCACGTTTTTTTAAATGTTTCACTGCCATCCCTCTAGAAATTTCCACAGTAATAACTTTAAATCAAATATGATTTAATTTCTGACTTTCATATTATTATACCCTCTCCTCCATGTTTATTTACTAAGATACCCATAATAAACTAAATTATATCTAGTTTAATTTGTTATTTTGCATATAATACTCAGATTTACCTATTGTATTTTCTTTTCTCTATTGTAATTTGAAAGCATTCACTCTTACATTGCTGTACTATTTACCTTTTTTTCAGGCCAAGGCTGAAAAGCATGTTTTGAATAGCCCGCTTACTGAGTTACCAAATAAATAAATAAACTGCTTTGATTACAGCATCTTGGAACCATTATTTTATGATAGTCAGTGTAAAAAAGAAAAACAAAATAATAACAATGCTTACTATATTTCTTCTGATTAATAAATCCACCACAAGATAAAAGAAAAAGGAAAATAAAAGCCAGCGCAATTAGGCCTGGAAGCCATTATTTTAATAAGTGACACCTGTATTTCATATATGAGCTGGTCCTACCTCTGAGTAGAGAAGAAGGTGTGTGCCTGCATAGGAGGGTATGCCTGCTGAACTGGAGTTGTGCAGAAGCTGAGTAACAAGAATAAAAGGGACATGATAAAAGGCAGAGCAGATCATGTCAAATCCTGTATGGGCATTTTGATAAAAGCAGTCAACAATAAATATTTTTGATAGCAAAAATATTTCTTTACTTAGCTTTTTACTCTTTACTGAACAATGTTATCTACTGATGTCACTTACATGATTATATACTTACCAGACACAAACACTTTGCCATTTTCCAGATAAACATGACAGCCGAAACACTGTTAGACAGGTAATGATTGGCTGTAAAATAAAAAAAAAAAATAGCCCCCCAGATTTACTATTCTCCCATGCAAGACTAGCTTAGTCCTGCAGGGAAGCGGCCATTTAGGAGCAGGATGGCAGCACTCCATGCATATTAATGAAGGCGTGCTGCCTGAGCTCCTAATCTTACACAGAGTGTATAAGAGTGCAGGGGGCGTGTCTGAGAGCAGAGCTCTCAGAATATACGCCCCTGCAATGAAGAACTGCAGTCAAGTCCTAAAAGAATGAGCGAGACTGCTCATAGGTGTACGCATACCCTTATATTGAAGCTAACTCTCTGTAAGCATATTTAATGGGAGGTTAGCATTGCTTACCCTCATGCAAACCCATGCAAACCCACGCAAACCTGCGCAAACCCGCTTACAATTGCTTAAAAGTGCCTTAATCACTCTGTATCCAACAGCCCTTGTTCTGCCCAGCAACGAAATAAACAGCCTCTGCAAGGCTCGAACTAGGACCCTGCACCTCTTAGCCAAAATGATTTACCGCTAAGCCATCAAAGCAGTACAAAAGATTGAGGTATCACCAAACAAATCCTCACTATGGGAAAATCAAACTGAACATGTGAAAGGATTCTGTATACAGTTTTATGTTGTATAACCTACTACATAACACAGATATGTGAACTGGAGTACTACAGTTAAGCCTAGATGTGAGGTGTAATTGTAACAATGTGTTGAAGTCCCCTAATAAACACAAGAACCCCATGCAGTGCACGTACACATGAAGCATGGATACCAGACACAGATATAACATGTAATGAATAATAAATCAATGCCAAAAAGCAAATATAATGCAAATTAAATATTAAGCAATGCTAAGTATTGCACAGGCCAGCTTAATAGGTGTAAGCAATGTGTAGGCCAGCTAACTCATTTTGCCCATTGGTATACCCCTTTAAACAATGCCAACATCAGGTAAGCAGGTTTGCCCATAGATTAGCCTTTTCAAAACCATCCAATCACAGCAAAATGTGGGAAATCAGCCCTATTTAAACCCAACAGACAGGAATACATCTCATAACTGGTTGTAGCTTCCCCTTGCAGGCACCATGTCTGGAATGGGAGAGATTGTGCACTTTCAGGTGCAGCGCTGCGGCATCCAGGAGTCCAGAGTCATGGCAGGACTCCTTATAAAAGACCATGAGCAGAGACAGCTGCAGGGCCAGTACCAGTGCTCCCAATATAAAGCAGAAGCCTGGGATCATCTCTCCCATGACATCACCAGTGCCACTGGCATACCCTGAACTGGTGTGCAGGTCAGGTATCACTATGCTGACCTGAAGTGGCGAAAGGGGGATCTCTTGGATCAATGGATCCAAGAGACTAGGAGGACAGAGGAGGTCCCAGCAGTGTGTAAGTATCACTTTACTACCTGTTTAATAATTGCCAGGTCATGTATATTATGGATAGGTATGGCTAAATATTCCTCTAATGTCCTTCGCAGTGGCAAGTGTGTAGACTGTGAATCAGGAGGCCCATGGCTGTCGCTTGGAGAGGCTGCGATGCGAGGCATGTTAGTAATACTCTTGCATGTACTGTCATAGGAAATAAATATAACTGTATTAGCAAGTCAGTTGCCTGTATAAAACCTGTATTGTTTAAGGCAAGTACTGCATATACCAGAGAATATGGCAGGAAGAGTTTCATATAGTTTGTATGTAAATAAAAGCATTATAGCCTGACAATGAAGGTCAAACTGCTGTACTGCATGTGTTTACTCTGGTATCATATGGTAATGTAGATTTGCAATCACTTAATAGTACTGTTGTATTAAGCACTGTTACCCACACTGTGCAACATAAATAAAATGTGTAGGAATGTCTGTATATGACTGGTGTAATCCTCAGAGGTCACTTAGTACAACTGAGAGAGACATAGACAGATAACAGTGAAAAGACGGGCAACAAAATCCAAATAGCACACGCAACTAAGACGTGAACTGTTGTAGTTTTAGCACACACAGCCATGGTTCAAATCCTGGGAGTGGTAGTAGTCTGCATACAGAATCATACCCCACAACTGTGCAGATATGTCCAGAATGTCCAGTACACTGGCGCATATCTGCTGTCTGTCACTGTCCCCCCCTGGGAAATCAGTGGGATGATCCCAGGCATATATGCTGCAAACAAGCAATGCAACTGATTGCCACACATCTATAAGAACACACCTGTCACTCTAGCAACTCCCCAAACTGTTATGAGAGTAATAAGCCAAGAATGTCCCTTCTACACCCCCATGTTGCCAAGCTGTGAACAGAGTGTGTACAGTAACAGAGTGAGATGTTAAGTGCATAATACTAATGTAAAACTGGTAATTTGTGTGGCACCAGTCTGGTAGTGCTAAAAAACATTGCTTTGACAAGTTCATAAGATACGAACACTGTGCCCAGAAATAAAAGAGTGATACCCTGTACTAGTACTGTTTACTTTGGTATTGTATGGCATTGTTAGTGTTGCAGTTGCTCTGAATAATAAGGTATTACTCATTACTGCCACCCACATTCTGCTACATAATATAACTGTCTAGGAAATCTTGTATAAGAGTGATGCAATACAAGGTCAGAATGTAAAACCATAGGAGAATTATACACAGAAATTAGATAAGAGATGTACAGCAATATCCATATAGCACACACAGTTGTGATAGACATTGTTTTAGTGTTAGCAGACACAGCCATGGTCTGAATCCTGGGAGTGGAAATAGGCTGCATACAGAATCATACCCCACAACTATACAGATCTGTCCAGAATGTCTAGTATATTGGCCCATGTCTGTTGCCTGTCACCCTGTACCCCTGGGAAATCAGTGGGGGGTGATCCCAGATGTATAGGCAGCAGACAGGAAATACAACTGATTGTCACACATCTATAAAACAAACCTGTCACACTAGCAACTCCCCAAAATGCTATGAGAGTGTTAGGCCAAGTGTGTCCCATCTACACCCCCATGTTGTCAAGCTGTGACCAGAGTGTGTACAGTAACAGATTGAGATGTAAGTGCATAATACTAATGTAAATCTGGTACTTTGTGTGGTAACAGTCAGGTAGTGCTAACAAACATTGCTCCCACAGGTCCGTCAGATACAAACACTGTGCCTAGAAATAAAAGATTGATACTCTGTACTGGTACTGTTTACTCTGGTATTGTATGGCATTGTGAGTGTTGCAGTTGCTCTGAATAATAAGGTATCACTCATCACTGTCACCCACACTGTGCTACATAATATAACTGTCTAGGAAACCCTGTATAAGAGTGTTGTGGATCACTAAAGGTTGAAGAGAGCAATAGTCTACATATGTCTCGTTCACCTGCATGTGGTCAAGACATGACCAGAGTCTGTGCAAAAAGAGATGGGCAGGTATGTGCATAACATCAGCCTGGAATTTGAGAGTATGTGTAGAAACAGCTAGTGTTAACAAACAATACCTCCACAGGTATACCAGGTAAGAGGTGTATACTGCAGGAAAAAACAGTTCATGTATATAGTTGTCAACAGACATATCACTGTCCAAACTAAGGCAATAGGGTAGTGTAGTAATACCTGTAAGGTATGGATAACAGCACTGACTAGGAAAGTAATGCGAACTACAGGAACATACTAGTTGTTAATTGACATCTTTCTCTCCCCCACCATATCTCCAACAATACACTAAATACCCACCTGAATTGGTACGTGATGACTTCACTGTCATGTTGGGGCATATGTCCTATTGTGTGATATTTATTTAAATCTGTTTTAATGCATGTGCTATGTTGAAATACTCCAACATTGATGGTATGCTGTCATAAATGTACCAGCATGCTGTTATTATTACCACTGTGGTCTCATATATGCATGTGTTCCATTTGCTATGCAACTGTTCCATATCTGGTGTCTGGGTTAATGGGAATATCTATGCATGCTGTTATACCCAATCCTGGAATATGTTGACTATTACTGACCCACATACATTGATAAACCATAAACACCATAGCACGTATGGGAATGCGGGTCCCAGTGGACCCACCTGTCCCACCTCAGCTGGCCGTGGCACTAGGCATCAGCATTTCTGGGGCCCAACCCGGGACCTCCTCATCCACTGGTCCTGCACCACCTTTGGGTGTAACCGCTTCAGGGGATGGGGCTTGCCCTCCCAGGAGTGGGCGTGGACAGGAACCTGTCACCTGTCACCAGGTCCAGGTTGTGGTGCATAGTTTGCACCACATGGAGGTCGGAGATCTGCTACACCAGCTCGAGGGCCATGTGTCATGACTAGAGGGTTGGCCTGGCTCTGTGACTCAGCCCACAGCACAGCCAACTTTGAGGCGGTGAAGGTGCAGTGGTGACTGCCCATGGGTGGGGACCTCAGTCCCACTGTTTCCACTAGGGGGCTTGTGGGCTTCCGATTGCCCAACATCACTCTCCATCAAGGTGTTTACCCCCCACATGTGTCATATACTGCCCCTGTATGCGTCTTGTCTGTCCTTTCTGTTAACCTACACAACCTACCTCCCCAAATATACCTACTATCCCCCCCCAACATCCCAGTCTCACATGAAAAAAAAGGGCAGACTGTTCCCAAAGAAAATCTTGCCCCACACATAGCTGTCCATTTCGCACACATATCCACTGGACACATGTAATCTGGTCTAACTGGCATCACAACATATTATTGTTGTCCTCACTTCTCTCTCAGAGGTTTGAGTGTCCAAATCTACCTCCAAAATCAGGGTATATGCACAGCTGTTGCTGTAGAAGAAATGGGCAGCTATGGACCTTCCCTACACCCTCCTGCACATCCCTAGCTATTTTCCCTACTGCCTTTCCCTCTTTGTGCCCCTTTTTCACCACTTTCCTATCAACCCTTTTTTCTTTTCTTTTAAAGAAATTAGTGCAGGGGTAAGCAGGAGTAACCACTTTTAAGCAGCAGTAAGCAGGTTTAAGCCTGTTTGCGTGGGGGTAAGCAATGCCTACACCAGTAAGCAATTTAGAAGCTGAGTATAAGAAACAGTAACCGGAAGTTAGCAGTGCTTACCTCTGCGCAAACCCACTTACAACTGCTTAAAAGTGCCTTAATCACTCTGTATCCAAGGGCCCTTTTTCTACCCACCAGCAAAATAAACAGCCTTTGTAAGGCTCAAACTCAGGGCCCTGCACACCATAAGCAAAGTGATTTACCTCTATGCCATGTCAGATATACATACCCCTCAGGTTTTCAGAAACATATCATCCAGCCGAGTCATTCAACAGTACAGGTATTTAAACATGTAGATGTATGTGTGTGTGTGTGTATATATATATTTATATCTAAATATATATAACATATCTATATATGTATATATATATATATATATATATATATATATATATATATATATATATATATATATATCTATCTAAAATTAACCGCACTCAAAAAAAATTGGCGAAGAGAAGAAATTTTAACTAAGAAATGAACTTCGTGACAATAAAAGCATTCAAAAAATAGTAAATCACACCAACAACTCTTGTAGAACTTTAGCGCTTTCGTCTTATTTATTATCAAGACTTCTTCAGAAAGACATGTTTCATAAGTATGAGCAACCATTTTCACTTCCTTTAAATACATTAGTTCTAGCAGGCCATAATGTTCATTTCTTAGTATATATATATATATATATATATATATATATATATATATATATATATATATATATATATATATATATATATATATATATATATATATATATATATATATATATATATATATGTTTACATCTATAGATATATATGTTTACATCTATATGTGTATGTATATTTGTGTATATATATATATATATATATATATATATATATATATATATACATGTATATGTAAGCATGGGAGGCCATGGTGGTGCAGTGGTTAGCATTGCCACCTCACAGCAAGAGATTCTCCGGTTTAATCCTTGGCTGTGGTGCCTTCTGTGTGAAGTCTGCATGTCCTCCCTGTGGTCGTGTGGGTTTCCTCTGGGTGCTCCGGTTTCCTCCCACATCCCAAAGACATGCTGTAGGTCGATTGGACACTCTAAATTGGCCCTAGGTGCAAGTGAGTGCATGCGTGTGTGTGTGTGCCTTCTGTGGAAGGTTGGGTGCCGGGCTGACAACTCAACACCGTAAAACTCCACTTCCAATCATGGGCAGACAGGTGATCTGCTGTGGCGACCTCTAACTGGGAAAAGCCGAAAGAAGAAGAAGAAGATATATATGTAAGCATAAATAGTTATCTATATAGGTAAAAGAACAAAGTCAGCACAACAGGACCCGAAAAGCAACAATTAAGTACAATGCTGTAAATCCTTTTGCGTGGCCAATACCAACACAAACGCAGCTTATTCAAAAGCTTTTATTAGATCTCCAAATTAAAACCAAGCGCTTTCTCCCAGTCACTACCGGGCTTTCTCAAGGTAAAACAATTTGGTAACTCATGCCATTTCATTTATACTCTAGACAAGGTCACATGTCTCAGTTAATTAATGCCTATTGATGTTTTAAAGTAAAATACAAAGAAATGTAAAAATATAAAATTGTAAAAATGCAAAAGTGTAGAAAGCAATGCTTTTTACAAACATCTGTTGACATGTGAAAATATGCGTTTAAGGTTTATTGTCCTTGAACAAGTTGCCCCTGAAGTTAGAGGTGGCAACTGGGAAACAAAACTAGAATACCGTGAACTACTTTGGCAACTTAAATTGGATGCTAGTAGGTTTCCCGGTATGAATGAGAACATCAACATTAATAGTGTTTTAAAAATGAGACAAGCTAGACTGTAAAGGAGGAAATTATTTGTCTTACAGGGTTCTGCTTAGGTCATACTAGGACCTTAATGACAAGGCTTTAAAAGTAAAAGCATAAAAGAAAAACAGGAGGAAGTTTGGGGTTTTGTTGGGGGTATGTTTACTTGTCCTGAGAATATGGTTAACTAAAACAATAGTGCTGCTTTATTGTTTGGATATAAGATTGTTTTACACAAAACTTTATATAAAACTCTACACTTTTGCATTTTTACAATTTTATATTTTTACATTTCTTTGTATTTTACTTTAAAACATCAATAGGCATTAATTAACTGAGACATGTGACCTTGTCTAGAGTATAAATGAAATGGCATGAGTTACCAAATTGTTTTACCTTGAGAAAGCCCGGTAGTGACTGGGAGAAAGCGCTTGGTTTTAATTTGGAGATCTAATAAAAGCTTTTGAATAAGCTGCGTTTGTGTTGGTATTGGCCACGCAAAAGGATTTACAGCATTGTACTTAATTGTTGCTTTTCGGGTCCTGTTGTGCTGACTTTGTTCTTTTGGCTTGGGCTACATTCATTTTTGACTTTACTGGTTTTATCTATATAGGTATATACAGACATATATTTATAGATATAAAAGAGAACATAACAAAAACATATATGTCCACACGCACTGTTAATGGGGGTGAAGGGGCCCAAACAACATACGTCTTGTACGTATAGATATCCCCCTCACAGCCAAACACATCCGCCCTGCAATACAATACCAACTGTTGCAAATCCCATAACCAAGACCTGGACACAACATAGGCACAAGATGTTAACAGTACTCCATCCCACCTGTATGATGTCTGGCTGGTATCTGAACATATCATGCAGTACAGTCTGGCTACCATAGGGAATGTGCAATGTGGAAGCAATCAACATTCCTAAGATACATATACACAGTTACATATATGCAGATACATATACATATATATATATATATATATATATATATATATATATATATATAGTTTACCTTTGAAAGCTTGAAATGCACATTGTCGAAAGACAGTTGTGCGGAAGCATGTTTTCAAGTTTCCAGATAACTGAATAGAAATGCAACGAATGTGCAATGAGTGAATGCACATTGACATTCGCTCATTGCAGATTCGGTATTTTAGGTGTGGAGTGCAATATAGTGGGGATCGGGAAGTGGGCCCTTTCCCCACTGTAGTACAATCTCTGAGTTAGAATATGTATTTGAAACTGTAGTTTGAAAATCAGCGAATCTGCTTTTCAATTTGCCGATTTTCGAACTTCGGTGTAGTTCAGAATGACGGTTTTCATAATTTCGCATCACACAAAGGGCTGTTTGGCAGATTGATTTTCAACCACTATATATATATATATATATATATATATATATATATATATATATATATATATATATATATATATATATATATATATATATATATACAGATATATATATATATATATATATATATATGTAACTACACATACACACGCAGAGATATGTATAGGAAGATACATATGTAGAAGGTGCACGCAGTACGGAACAGCCACTATGCCTACAGTTGCCATCTTACCAGCTGGACACTGTATGAGCCACCCATACAAATGACAATTGTTGCCTGCAACATATACCCACAGAGAGGTCAAAGGAAATAACATCACACACAGGTTTGCATACAATGGAAAGCTTTATTTGTGTACTATTACAGTTGTATATGCCATGTCATGTAGCTTTTTAGACGCTGACATACATATAAACAGAGTAATGTAACTGTGAAAGAGTTATATTAATACAGTAGTCTGGAAAGGTTTACATATGTTGCTGTCCAGGCCGAGGCCTTCAAGTAGTACAATAGTAAAGACAGACTGGGCCACAGGATAACAATCAATCAACAGTAGGTAATGCAAATGTATAGTCCAGCAGCCTCTATTTACATTCTGTACACAATCCCTAGGGGGTAAAGACCTCAGTTGACCAATGGGATGTATCTCTTACATAACAAGACATAAATGACACTATCACAATCACACTGACAAACACAACAGTCTGTATGGCAGGAAGCAGTAGGCCTGCATTTTCCCATGGTGAATTGTATGGTAATGTACATCCAGATACCTTAAGGCAGCTTACCCCTGATACCCCCACATGTTGTAACAGCCTAGGTTAGTTATGGTGCACCCCCCCCCATAGACTGACATACAGAGCTATATACCACTGTTACATACACTGGCCTCTGGAGTGCATAAGGGCACACATGTATTGTGTAGAGGAAGCCCACACATATATGGACCCAAACCTACAATATGTGTGGGGGTCACAACAGCAGTGGACTGATGGCAGGAATGGCAGCATGACATACTCACAGCCCACTACATAATCCCTGACAGCCATAAGTGCCGGAAGTTGTTAAAAACTGGGGGGGCAGAGGGTGAAAGGGGCACTTAGTGAACTAAAAACGGTAATTTTTTTATAATTATTTACAACCACAACATACGTTCACTTGGAGGACATTTTAAGCTTAGCTAATTCCCTTTTGGTGCTTGACTTAACATTTTCTGATTTATCTTAGCTATCCCCATGGCTGATAATTGTATATTAGCCCTAGTGAGAACAACTGTAATCATACCATAGATAATTTGAGGGAGGCATGTAAGGGATGCAGCATTTAGGAATTGCCTCTATCCTTAGTGGCATGAGGGGAAATCCTGGAGTACATTTTCTGTTACCCATCCTTAACTCCATGTTGCATTTGAATATGGATGGATGAGTTTTGTTTTATTTTTATGGATAGTCTGTTCTGGAACAGTGATAGCCTCTGTGATATATATCCATCTCTCCACAACATTCAGTTTAGATACTTGGACTGAGTAATTCTGATGTCATTTGACTTGCTGATGTTCAGTAGGTCCATCTGTATTATGTCGGAGGATGCTTTGTATGCCAGACATGTCACCTCTAAGCACTCTGTAGGATACTGAGTATAGTAATAAATGTTTGATGTGATCCATGCAAGAACTACTGTTTAGGACTTGTATCCTTTTAGTAAGGTATCTCTGAAGGTATTCCACTTGTTGCATGGGGCTGGACAGATACATGCCAAACCGGGCATTATACAAAATGACTGACATAATGAGAGCTTTGTAAAGGGGGACAATAACAACTCTAGATCTAGTCACAATCAATTTGTTTATAAGCTGTGCAGTATAGAAAGGCTTACTTATGACTCTGGGCAAATGTTGGTCAAAAGTTAAGTCACTGTAAACACAAGTTCCCAAATGCCAAACAATTGGATCAGTTCTCAGAGGGCATTGTCATGATTTTGACACCAGTTATTATTTGGGACAAACCTTCCTGCATGATGGTTAAGTCACTTGGGGATTCAATAACTTCTCTTAGCTTGCAGTCATCTCAAACTTAGCTGGCCAAAGCTCTTTGGTATTTCCTTTTACTTTTGAGATGTATATGCCAAACAGAAAAAAGTCTCAGCACCGAACCCTGGGGGACTCCATTGGTGACTGATCTCGTCCCCTGTTTTGATCACCTACGTCCTGTGAGCCAAGCTGGCAATGCAGCTGGTGATGTAAGTGTTTGCTCCTGCATTATTCATCTTTTGTATTACACCTGAGTAGGGGATTGTGTCAAAAGGCTTGGCTAGGTCAAGGTAATGTGGTGTGAACTGTTTTACCTTCAGCCATTGCTTTGGTAACAAGAGTAAAGCTTAAAATTTGCCCACAATTTTGAGCCTTTCACACTTTCCTCTGGGCTTTTTTAGGGCCATGCATACATGTATGCATTCCTTGATTCACCCTGGTTGTATTAAGTTATATTCCTTATATAATACAGCAAACTTGTTAGACTTAAGTTAAAGCTCATTTTAAATTTATTTTTAAACATTTTTCCAGTAGGCAATGAAACAAAAATGCATTAACCAATAATGACAAAACTGACCTATTCAGAACATTTCCATCATAAAGGTCTACTTTCACACACAACTGCATTTTAAATTTATTGTTTGAACATTTTTTCAGTAGGCAATGAAGCCAAATGCATGCACCAATAATGACAAAATTGCCCTCTTCAGAACATTTCCATGATAACAATCTACTTCCACACACAATTGCATTTTAAATTTATTGATTGAACATTTTTCCAGTGGGCAATATAGCAAAATGCATGCACAAGTAATGACAAAGCTGCCCGATAAGATGTAAGCCATTATAGTGTGTGTTGTGTAATGAGAAGTATGTATATTACTGTGGCTAATAGCTGGTGGTGGAAGTAATGCCATAATGATGGACACGTGGGTTCTGCAGCCCACCTCTTGAAGGATACTCAGGTTAACCTGTATTGTAGGATGCAGGAATGCCATAAGTGTTTAATAGAGTTACCTGCAATCTGGCCCTACATATACACCCTAATGTCAGGCTGTGTCCATATGTGGCACCTGTTTGTGTTGTAGCAATGCAGAACAGTGCAGGTGTGCAGGAAGGTGTCATGCGATTGTGGACTTGATGTCTGAATGTACCCCATATATAGGTATGCATATGTGTATATATATCTACATGTATATCCACAAATATACAGATACCCATGTGTAGACATATATATAAACACATATATACAACATTATATATATCTACACATATATAGATATATACCTATATGCACGTCTACATATATACAAACACACACGCAAACATATATGTATGTAAATACATGTCCCCTATATTACCTCCACAGTGCTGCATGCTATGTGCGAGGAAACACTACACATAGCAATACACACAGATGTCTACAGCTATCAGTGTGTGCAACACGGATGGGTAAGTCACATGTGAACCCCTTGTTGGGACCACATTGCCTTTGTCTGTGAAGTACGGAATGGAAATATGGGGAAGTATGGCAGGTATAGTTGTGGATATGGTCAGGGATGGTAGATAAAGAGGGCAGCCTACAGGGGTGGTATGTGACACATGTGGTGGGTAAACACCCTGGATGGTGTATGTGTGGTCTGTGATGTGGACGCCCCATGGGCCCCAATATGGACACAATGGGAACAAGCCTCCCACCAATGTTACTCACAACAGCAGTCCACGTCCTGAAGGTGCCTGGCCTGGTGGCTGAGCAGAAGAAGCATGTAGGCCCTCTGAATGTGTACTGGGTGCCTCAATGTGATGTAGCACATCCCGCATGTGTCTGTGGAGCCTGTTATGGAACAGATCCTGGACCTGACTTCGGGGGAGAGGATCATGCCTGTGTGTGCCCCCAGGGGGGCAACATCCCCTGAGTTGGTTCCACCTGAAGGTATTGCTGGACTAGTACATGAGAAGGCCTCAGGGTGTGTCTCACATGTGATGTGGCCTGGTAACATGGGTAGATGTGTTTGGAGAGGTGGTTCTGCTGGCCAACAGAACATAAACATGCTATTGTGTAACTGTTATAGAACATATGTGGGTAGTAATAGTCTACACAATCCTGGAACATGTCCAACAGCATGCATAGATATCCTCAATAATACAGAATGTCAGATGTGCAGCAACCATATAGCAAGCATACCACATGCATATATGGAACCATAGTGGCCCTGATAATGGCATGCAGATGAATAGTCTGTAACAGGCTAGCAATGATAGTGTCAGTGAACATGGCTACAAACACATTGCAAAAATGTGGTACAATACAATATCTGCCCCACTGGTAGGTAAGCTGTAGCCATACCTATTGAGTTGTGTGTAAAGTTTGTTGTTGCTGATATGGTGGGGGGTGACAGTGATGTGTATTAATAACTGTGGTAACCTTGCTGCATGACTTGCTCACACTTGTGTCCATCTTTATGTCTTTCAGGCAACATGTCACATGGAAGGCTTCCGGCTTACTCAGCTGCTGAGAACGACATTTTGGTAAACCACCTAATCCAAGACTACGCTGTCTTGTTTGGCTGGGCCACCCATGATCAGCAGGAGTGGACTGCCCTGTGGAATGACCTAGTCCACAGGGTCAATGATGTCAGACTGCGCAACCGCAGTTATGAGCAGGTCCAGCATCATTGTTCTGACCTGATTCGCAATGCCAGACGGCGTGCTGCTGCAGTCTGGGGGGATCACCTCACAACAGGGGGGCCATGCCATCCATCCCCTGCTGAGACATGTGGAGGAGCTCCTAGCCAGCCTCATGGCACCTGCCCATCTGCATAGCCAAACAACTGCTGGACTCCATTGTGGAGGTGGGTGCTACCCACATACACTGGCTGAGGTGCATGCAGGTAAGGCCACAGGTCACATCAGTAGACCACTGTTGAGTATACATCCACATCTGTACAGGTAGATCATGCACATCTGACATCATAGATATAGTTTGTTGCTGCATAGTAGTAGTGATAAACAGATGTGCATATATAGTAGTATTGTGGACTTGTACTGTTGATGTATTGCAATGCTGCACCCACCCTGTAGCAATGCCACAGGTGTGGTCAGGTCACTGACTTAGCATCTCTCACCCTCTTATGTAGGTCCCTCTGGTATATCACCAAGGCAGCAGCCTGTAGCTGGTGAGTATGGTTTATGTTGATGCTTGCCAATACACTGGGCATGTAATGGCAATGGTATATTCCATGCACACATCTAACACACCTACCCAGAATGCATGCTGTACATGTGCATGTATTGTTGCTGTTAAATGCATGGCATCACAGTAGTGACCATGATGGGGTATTGAAAGGGTATGTCAGACACCTGCAGCATAACTAACATCCTGTCATTGTGGAATGTGTCCACAGGGAGTAACATAATGGTGGGAGACAGGGCCTACAGTAGGGACATGTTTGAAACATCACCCGTATACAGTGCAACACCAGTGTCTATACCTGTAGGACAATGGCAACTGTCACAGAGTTACACTATGGCATAACGTATTACTGTGGTCCACATTATCTGCTGGGACTAGGCTGTAACACGTGGTGTTCAGTGTATGGGACACTGCAAACTGACACACGTGTAGGTCTTACTTGTCAAGTATCTGCAAAAAGGCTGAAGGTGGGGAGGTGTCAGCATGACACATCACTGCACTGCAGCAGTGATCCTAAGGATTTTTAGAATGGCTGCATCTGCACATAGTCAGGTTCAGGAACTGTACCCCATAAATCAGGAACTGTGGCAGATGTAACCCTACCCCCACAGCAATAATGACAGCAGTGTGTGAACACCAAGGGATGTGCACATGAGTAGAACTTGCAATCATGCAGATTAGGGGGTAAGTGTAGGGCAGACTGAACATACACTGGCAAATGCAGATGGCCCATGCTAGTATACCCCTGCCAGGTGTAGAGAATGCTGTAGTACACATAACAATAGGTGCAACAAACTGTCATGATAAGGGTGTGCACACATATGCCCACACAGAGTGTATGCATTGCAGTCAGCATCCACACCCCTAACACATTCCTTACGCACTGCATGTGAAAGTACAGGACATATGTCACATATCGGGCTCATGTACTGTTAATATGGTTATGTGGTCCCATGGCAGATCAAGGAATGGTGTGTCATATCAATAAGGGTGTGTACGCTCCCCATAGCCATGGTATGCACTGATGGTTGTCAGTGTAATAGTATTGGATTGGTCATACATGGTCCGCTGATGTTGAGAGCTGTACATCAGACATCAGGCATTCACAAATGATATCTGTCCACATATCATCCCAGGTATGTGTTGTTGAAAAACATAGGGGCTGTGAGCATTAAAACTGACATAACTGATACAGTTTAGCAACAGGTTGTAGATCTGTGAGGTGTGGTGCGCAGTACATGGCAGAGTGCAGAACAGGTGCACAGCAATACTGTGTACATGGGTGCAGTAGTATCCAGGGGAAGGGGCGTCACCTAGCAACACAGAACATGCATCACACACATGTATACTGTTGCTAGCATGGACTGACTATAACTGCACTGCATGCTGTTGTGTACCATATGTTATGCATGTTGACAGATGGGTAATAGGAGGACTGTGTGTACTATCATTGTTCAACCTCACCTGTATGTGTGTGTGTGCATCTTGGTGGGTGATTAGTTTGTATGGTCACTCTGATGAGGTGGAGGGGGGTTGTTGCATATAGGATGCATGTATGCATGTGTGTGTGTTTGTGTGGGTGTCTATGTATGCACATGTGTGATTGTGGAGTTGCTCATTCAGCAGTACCTCCCTTTGGAATTGTGCAGCACATGGACATGGGCTACCACATGACACAACAGGAATGCTTGCCATATATGTAATCACAGGACAGATGATAGTATAATAAGGTCTGTAGCATGGAGCAGGCATTGAGAGGGAAGGTAGACACTAGATATATCCTTAATATCACATTCAGTAGACAGGTGACTGACAACCCATGTTCGCAGCACTACTGATGCACTACTGATGCATTGGAGAATTACTAGTCAACACCAGGGACTGTATCCATATATTAATTGTCACATGATAGGCTGATTGAGCAGCATATCTGGCACGTACTGAGAAATACATACACATGACACTCCAGTGAGTGATATTATGGAGTGAACATAGTAGCCCCCACATATAGGGACCATGCTCATGATGTCTGGACATAAACAGGGTGAACACTGAATGACAGCAGTGAGGCCATGTAAAACCACTCCACTCAGGTTAGGCAGGTAATGGAGTAACAGGTCTTGTGTTGTGATCACTTGTTTAGGCATTTAAAGGACTGATACGTTAATGAGTGGTATCAATGAGTGTATGTTACCAAGTGTGATGCAGGATGGGGAATGCATGGGAATATACGTGGGACTGTCTGTAAAGTCATGGACAGGTAGGTATTGATGTGGTGTGTGTGTGTGTGTGTGTGTGTGTGTGTGTGTGTGTGTGTGTGTGTGTGTGTGTGTGTGTATGTGTGTACTGTTATGCAACACTGTACAGGTCTTAAAGTGCATCTATTGTTTTCCCCCTCACAGGTGGTGAGGTGGGTCATGGTCTCTCCTACATGTAATGTGATGCTGGTGTCCAAAGATGATGATAGTACTGTTGAGGCACAGGTGGGGTTGTCAGGGGCCAAAACAGCAGCATTATTTGACATCCCCCCTTTAGCCACCCTTACACCACACGCAGTTTCAGTGCATATACATACCCCATCACCAGTGGCCATTGGGGAGAGCCAGCTGGCGTTTGGTGACAGTGCACAGGAAAGTGTGGTAACCATGCCTACTGTGTCTGGTCACAGCAGGCATAGCCGGATGTCCAGCAGAGCACCACATAGACAGATGTCCCAGGGTGCTCATGGTAGGGCCACTGGTGATCATGCCCCTGGCAGACGTGACACAGCTGGTACCAGCAGGCGCATGTTTCATGCTGTCATGGCTGTGCAGGCACATATGGAATGTTACACCAGACATGGCCTGAGGCTGCTGATGGCAGCTCTGACATCAACAAGTGACAACTTCCGTGAACTGTCTGGTGCCATCTGTGCATTTACTGAGTTCATGGATAGATGGTCTGGTGAGATGATGGACCTCATCGACCGTGGTTTGTCTGTGCTTGAATGTGTGGTGGGAGTACAGCGATGGCCACATGAAACATAGGCCAGCAATGCCAACAGCTAGCAGTCAACTTGGACATGCTAGGACACCAAGGGGCTCCCATAGTGGCTGTACCAGCCCCAGCACTGTAGGGAGGTGCTGTCCACACCACACCACAGCAGGCCATGAGCACGTGGTCCTGGCCAGTCCCAGGCGGGACCTGGTTCCAGCAGACATTTGTCATCATCAGGTGAAAGTAGCACATTGAGGCCTGTACCTGGACGTGCCCATGGAACCCCTGGCAGGCACAGTCCATGTCTCCATGGCCGGAGGCAGTGAGCTGCACACCCTGCCAGATATGGTCTGCAGCTGTCCATAAACACCTGTGTAGGGCAGCCACATGGCAGAACTGTGTGCATGCATACCCATACACTATACAAACACACCTAGGGCAACCCCATACCTACATACACCACATCACCATGCCCAGTTCACCTCATAACACCCCTCACCCACACACATGGTGTCAAATGTATGGCGCACCCTTGGCCTTTGGCAAACCAACAACACACAATGTGCATATGATGATACCTGTGCCACATCCCTGTCATCCATACCACTGATGCAGGGACAGGCTAATACAGTTATGATGCACACGGTGACTGTACTACTGTGTATCACAGTACTGCAGTGTAACATGTTGTCAGGAATAAAGTGTAATGCATATATGTCAGATAGTGTAGCCATGCAGCAATGATGCATTATACCTGATTGTGGTCTCTATAATGTTATCCATTTGTGTTGTAGGTGCACATGTGTCAGCATGAGGATGGTCTGCAGTCATATTCCACAACATGGATTGGCACTGTGGTGACACCGTGACATATCTGGGGTACAGTGTAATACATGTCACAGGTTTGTATAATAGTTATTTCCTGTGCCACATGGACAGGTGACCCACTGGGATGTGTATAATCTGCAACCTGATGTAGACCCATCCGCATACATGCATACTCTTATTTCGCAATACTGGGACTAGACCCCTACCTAGGTATGTAGTGATACTGAAGTGTATGGCTTTCATTGCACACACCACACAGCATTTAGGGTGAGGTGTGTTCCAGGTTGCATGTTACATGCAGAACATCCTCAGACATGTAGAGTATTGTAATGGGGGATGTAATGGGTGTATATAGACAATACATAGTGTGACATACCTTCATATACACATTAACAGACACATAACAGGCAGACACACGTCTGAGAGACCTGGGCCTATCGCTGCTAACTAACTTGACCATATGTCCAATGTGTTACAGGTAGGCTGCACACAGCACATGCATAACTGGTCATGGATTGTGGTGTCATTTACCTGTATGGTTGATGGTGGCAGTGGTAACCATAACGTGGTACATGGGATATATGCCGGGTATACCTTGGTGTAATGACAGTGTACACATCACCTACATCCCCCAGTGGATATTGTACTCCCTGAAACCCATGATGGCACTCTGACATATCCACCAGCACACATTGCCCATGACTGCGATACAATCCATTGTATGTCCCAACAGTGGTACTACAGGGATATACATCTAATGCACATACCACACGCATAATAGGGTGTTGCATTGTCATGCCTCACCTATGGGCAGCAAAACTATCTGTACTACTGTGTGACAATGGGTATTGTAATAAGAGTATGTGGCTTCAGAATGCTGTACCCTACAGATGTGCAGACATGCACACATACACACACTTGCCAGAACTCAGTGGGTATCCCATGCCTATCAACCCATTTGTACAACATTGTTGTGCTGGTACTGCAAGGCTCATATAGTCGGTATGGAGAGGAGCTTGACAGGGTACATGTAATGTCCCATGCAGCAGCAGCCACACCTGACTATGGCAATGGGTGTTGCAGTCGTTGTGAAGGCCCTCATGGAATTCTCAAGTACAGGTGTGGTAACACACAGACACTGCTATACTCAGTCATGCACACTTACACATGTTTCAGTACTGGAGTGCATCACTGCAGGTGGTCATAACTGTGTACCTAGCTATTGTCCAAGGAGATATGGTTTGTGTAGGGGATATGTGTACATTAGTATCCTGCCACCTGCCATGTGACAGCAGGCAATCTCTTGACAGATACTACTGTGGTGATCCTCAGGGTGAGAGTGATATGCATCAGCCAATCCTCTAGGTGCTTCCTGCACATGGCCACTGAGGTGATCAAGTTGACATGTATGCAACATGTATTGCAATACATGGTTAGTGTCTGTGATGGAGACCTATACCTAAGCAGATTCTGCTGACTGTGGTAGTGTAGTGGAGGTACCCGTGGCATGTGGCGCGCACAGGGTGTTATCTGCTATATGTGGCAGTTCTTACACAGCTGGGCAGACATGTCAGTGTCAATCAAGCTTAGGTTGCCTGTACATATCCCAGCTGGATACCTGCCATCTGCACATATGTACAAGGACTGAGGACTGACAGTCATCAGCTTGGCAGGTAGCTATGCAGTAGGATGAATGTGTCGACAGATAGATGTTTGACAACAATATGTATGCCATAACTACATGTCGGAAGCCCTCACTAACATGTGCTGTACAGACGGTAGTCTACAGTTACATTTCACATGTCGGATGATTACCCAGTAGGGGTTATATACTGTGACACAGCTCACACACCAAAGATACAACAGGGAAACCTCAGAGTCCAGCTATGCCTGCAGGTGTGCCTGTTGTCAGTACAACATTTAGCACTCTACTCTTGCCTGGTTAAGCACTGTCAACAGTAGTACCGCCATGATACACTACATGCCAGTGTGACAGCATGTAAACTGGGCTACTACCCATGCATAGGTTCATAGGTTCATAGGTTCATACTAGGCTATCTGCCCTAGGGCATTTATAAGCCTAGCCAGAGTGTGTTTGGCTTTCGCCACCCATTTTAAATTAATTTTGCTATGCCCTTTTTCGAGGTTACTATACTGTGCCTCTGTCTAACAGTGACACAGAAGTGATACCCGGGGTAAACCTATGATCTCCCATCCACTCATCAAGATTCCTCTTGAAGAGAGTCAATGAGGGACTCTGCCTAACCTGGACTGGGATTTTATTCCAGAGTGAAGGGAGCCTCTGGGTTATGAATCTGTCCCTCCAGCATGTCCTATTTATTTCAGTGCTGAGGTTCAAGTCTCTCGAGCACGTGGCTCGATGGGATTTGGATTTTCTGAGGTGCAGCATGTCCATTAATTCCGGGTTGGACATGGCTTTATACGTCAGGCACAGATCGCCTCTGAGCAGGCGGTATGCCACTGAGTAGAGCTGGAGTTTCTTTAACCGGGCAGCAAATGGAATCTGTTTGAGCCCTTTGATCCTCTTGGTGAGGTACTTTTGGGGTCTTTCCAGTTGCTGCTGGAGTCTGGTAAGGTACATCCCAAAAGGGGCATTGTACTCAATTATGGACCTGATGAGGGATGAGTAAAGAGGCACGATGACCTCCCCTGATCTAGATGTGAATCCCTTCATGATTAGGTGGGCTATATAAAATGTTTTTCTAACCACTTTGGTCACGTGATTGTCAAATGAGAGATTGCTATCAACTTGGGTCCCCAGGTCCCTAATTACTTCTTCTGTACTTAATGGATTACCACCTATGTGGTAATTTGTGGCACTTTGTTTTGCCAAAGGGGATGACTATACACTTTTTGGCGTTTAGCTTGAGGCCATGGCTCTGGCACCAGTTGTCTGTTTCTATGAGGCCCTTTTGGAGGATGCTTGTGTCGGCTGGAGAGTCGATTATGGTGCCCAGTTTGCAGTCATCTGCGAACTTGGTCAGCCACAGTCCTTCCATGTTGGCCTGTACCTCCGAGAAATATATACCGAACAATAGAGGTCCCAGGACTGAGCCTTGTGGGACGGCACTTGTAACTGGTTTGGAGTCTGACATGGCTCCAGCAATTCTAACCATGTGTGTTCTGTCCTTGAGCCTGTTTGCAACCCATCTAGTGACATAGGGGGTTATATTTTAGCTGGTGAGCTTATCTATAATGCCTGAGTGGGGTATTGTATCGAAGGCTTTTGCGAGGTCCAGGTAGGCTGTGTGGACCACCTTCCCCTCGTCAATGGCCTTGGTGACTGTTTCAAAGAAATTGACCAGGTTTTAGATGCAGGATCTGCCCTTAACAAAGCCAGACTGGGTAGGATCCAGTGTCTGTAGGTCCCCAATATCTTTATTTATGAGGTCCATGATGATCCTTTCCATAGCTTTGCAGACCAAGCTAGTCAGGCTTATGGGGCAATAGTTTCCAGGATCCGTTGAGGCACCACCTTTGTGGAGAGGGACCACTGTTGTTGTACGCCACTCTTTGGGTACATATCCTGTAGTAAGGCTGAGATTGAACAGTAGTTTTATGTTTGGGTTTAGCTCTTCTTGAAGTTCATGTAGGACGCTGCCCGGGACACCGTCTGGTCCCAATGATGCTGTGTTTTTTGCTTTGGAGAGGGTGGCTCTTACCTGAGCATCTGAGATGTCAGGGGGGCAGCACTCTGCTGGGATAGATATTTGCCCTTTTGGTGGGGGGGGTTACGCTAAACCTGTCAGCTAGCATGTTGGCAATGTCTGTGGGTTCGGTGTATTTTTTGTCATTTTGGACTAATTCTGAGCATATCTGGGAATTCCCACCCAGGTTACTAACATAACTAAAGAATGCCTTGTAATTATCCTTAGTGTCCTGTGCAATTTTTCTCTCGAAGCTGGCCTTAGATGATTTTATGAGTGCCCGTAGTTTTTTTCTAATACTGATCAGAGATGCCTTCCCTTTTTGGGATTTTGCTCTATCATGTAGTAGCTTCCTCCTTGTATTGTATAGTTTGTTTATGGCTGGGGTCCACCAGACAGGATGTCTGCCTTTGGAAGATTGGGTCTTGGTTTTATTTGGGATTGCATCATCCATGCATTCCTGAAGGTGTTCATAGAATGCGTTTATAAATGATTCTGTGGTCTGGGCCGTATTTTCCACAGGCCCAGGGGCTTTGAAGGATTCCACCTTGGTTTTGAGGAGTGTGAAATTTGCTTTAGAGAAGTTTTTCACTGTGGTTTTCTGGGCAGGGGGTGTGGTCGGGATGTGAATATCCAGTGAGATTAGTTTATGGTCTGATCTTACCAGTGAGGGATACACTTCTGGTCTGGAGCATAAAGTCCCCATGTTGGTGATGATCAGGTCCAGTATGTTTTCCCCTCTTGTGGGAGTGGTAAAAAGCTGTTCCATAGCATTTGATTTTATAAATTCTAGGAACCTTTGGGCTAGGGTGTTGGAGCTAGAGTAATGCTCCCAGTCTATGTTTGGGTAGTTGAAGTCGCCCAATATAATGGTGTTTGGAGAGACCTTCATATTTTCCAGTGTTCTCAGGAAGGCCGAGTTGGGTTCCTGGGTTTGGGAGGGTGGTCTGTAGCAGGCTATAAACTGGAAGGCAGTTTTACCCACTGTTAGTTGCACATGGATAGTCTCTGATGCTTCGTGCTGTGCCACCAACCTGGAGGTGTGGGTATCTTTGACAAATATTGATACTCCCCCTCCTTTTGTGGTTCGGTCCAAGTTTTGGGGCCGAAAAGCATGGTATGAGGTATAACCTGGTAGTGCTGAGGTGCTCTCTGGAGCCTTGAACCAGGTTTCTGTTACTGCGCAGATATCAATGTTCTCCATGCTAAGGAGAGTTTCGAGTGTGTGCATCTTGAGATTTAGACTTCTAGCGTTGAGAAGCATTGCTCTTAGTTTCTTATCCTTTGTGATACCTATGGAGTTGGGTTTGCCTTTTGAGCCTTGCCTAAAAAAGGCACTATGGGGGTAGCAAGAGCCTTTGCCAATATCCAAAAGCCCAGGGGTGACAGGTGCAAGCCGTCCCTAGTGACGCATCGTGGCTTGTCGAGCATGTCATCCCAGGCTGACAGGCATTGGATCCCCTTTGAATGACACCAATACTTAAGCCAATTGTAATTGATCATCTTGTCTTCATATTGTGGCATCATTCTTGGTGATGGTAAGATGCTACTCAAGGTCAGGGTCATACCGGCCTGGGCTACATGCTCAGAGAGCTCATCTATGTCTCTTTTTATGTAGTCCAGGGAGGTACGTCTCAGGTCATTCACACCAGCATGAACAAAGAGTGAGTCATATTTGTACTTGCCCTGGAGTGACCTGAGTGCTTGTGTTATGTGGTGGATCCTAGCGCCTGACTGGCAGCTCACTGTGACCTTTTCCTTGTTCAGCCTGGTGAGCGGGACGTCAGTGTGCCTGATAATAGCATCACCTATTACAAGTGTATCAGGTGTGTTGTTTAGCCTTAAGGTCTGTGACTGTTTGGCACACTGGCTTTGTGAGCTATGTGTTGCACGTGTTTTGTTTTGGGGTGGTGGTTTGCTTGGGTGTCTGCTTTGGAGATCTCTGCTGCTTAGGCAGATTTTTATTTAGAGCCTCCGAGTATGTTTTTGTGTGTTTATGTGTTTGGTTTGCTGTCGTGGTAGGTCTATGTGAGACTGGAATTGTAGTGAGTGTGGTTTCCTTCTCCTCCTGACTGGTTATGCCTGTACTGAGTTGAGAGAGCTTAGCCTCCAGTTTGGCTATATGGTTGCATCTCTCACATGTGTTGGAATTTGTTGGGAGGAGGAGAGGGTTGTCTGTACATGAGGCAGTTGTAACATTGCCTCAAGATTCCCAGATTCACCAGCTGGATTGGAGAGGAGATTGACAACTGACCTTTGGACATGCTAGAATAGTATTGGGAATTCCTTTATAATTGAAAAAAAGGGCCAGTGGGGAACAAGGTACTCAAGGGGAGTTTGTGAGGGTGTAGTGCTTTAATTTTTTTAGTGCTGACTTATATAATTGCTTTAGTGAACAAGTGCCAGGTAACTTAAATGCAATGTGTTACAGGTAACTTAAATGCAAAACGACAAACAGTAACTTTCTTTCAAGTGAAACAAGGAAATAAGTACAGTAAGCAATGCAGATATCACAAGGGATCCACAGAAGCGCTGAAAAGCCGTGTTTTAGGTGGAATTAGCTTTTCAGGGAAATAACAAGCAAACAAACAACAAGCATACAAACAAAGCTAGATTCAGCAGGCCTGGATCTAGTCTATGCTACAGCAAACAAGGTGTACCAATTACAATAAGAGGCAGTTCAAATATGCAGGCACTATAAGCCTTTAACCAGAAATTCCCAGCTCAGAAGGGCAGAGTCCAGCCACATTCACATGGATAACAGTGCTGTACAGGCCTCATATACATCTGTGTCCCAGACATCACACTCACACCCCTTGCAACTGTAATGACAGCACATAGGCGCAGGTATTGTACATGGCATTGCATACACTTATTACAGATGTCATTACCCTGCTATGTTTTCAGACTGGGTGGTGTGAACTGGTTACCAGGGCTAAGCCATGTTTAGCAGGTATCAACATTGCTGCAATATAACAGCTAAGCTGATTTGCACACTGATAAGCGAAGCCTACACTGTGTAAGCACCAGTATGTTTACCAGTAGCTTAGCACCGCTTAGCTTCAAAAAAACCCATGCAAACCTGCTTAAATCTGCAAAAAACTGCCTTAACCACTCTGTATCTGACAACCCTTGTTCTTCCCAGCAACAAAATGAACAGGCTTTGCAAGCCTTTAACCCAGGACCATGTACACTATAGTCACAGCACTTAACCACTACGCCATGACCACTGTGAAGACAGCTGTTGTTTTTCCAATATATCTGTCAATACACATATTGATTAGTATTGAACAATTGCCCTTACTTCCACAATTGTGTAGTACTTGTCATTAATCTGACTGTTGCATCACATATGTTGTTTTATCATAATGTACACATAGCAGATACATACAGTGAGATGCATCTAGAAGGGTATACACAGCCATGAGGTTTACACATGACAGGAATATGAATATATACATATAATAGGCTGATATATGTCTACATGTACATACAAATGTATATTCATACATATGCCTGTATACACATCTGTATAGTACAACATATATATGGCCATGTGTACATTTCTTCATATATATATATATATATATATATATATATATATATATATATATATGTGTGTGTGTATGCACATCCTATGTGTAAAGATATGCCTATTTATGTAGATACATATGTAGATATCTATAACTATTTGTGCATACATATCTATTCTGATATACCTATTACTGTCAGTATAGATGTAGATATCCATAAGTATATGTGCATATGTATCTCTATCTGTATATGTGTAGACATATATTGCTGTTTATATGTATATAGCTGAGTGTGTATATATATATATATATATATATATATATATATATATATATATATATACATATACATATACATATCCATCTATGTTGTCGATATGTATATGTCTATATATCTATATAGATATATGGATAATTATATGCACATATATGTTCACCATATGTCCAGAACATGTAGTGGAGTCCTACGTCAGCCCCAATAATCTCAACCTCTTAGTGCAAGGGGATGCCAGGTATGTATTGCAGGTATATATGTAGACTATTGCTGCTGTAATAGGGATTGTCTTCACAGACATGTTGTGTGTTGGAGGTCACATCTGCTTTTAACATGTGTGCCACTGGCTACTGACAGACATCCTAAGGACATCATAATACAGAACCACTGCTAGCACAGTAATGGTCCTGTGGACTACAGCAGAGATATGGCCAATAAATTTGGACAATCTGACACACTCTGGTCAGTCCAGAGGTATACATAGAACCCCTTAGTGCAAGACATGTGGACCAAGCCTGACAATGTGGATGTTAATAGCCATGTAGATGGTATAGCATGTAAATACTGGTTTACATTTGCCCCCATAGGTCATGCATTCACACACCCCTGTCTGTCCTGACACATAATAACCACTGGTACAGAGGTGACATGGCCACATACTACCAACTAGTTAGTGACATACATCTGTACAGCATCCCACTGCTTTGTCTGACATACATACACTAAGCTGCTAGACATGTAACAAAGCACTATGCAGGCTACAGTTAGACTGCCACACCACTGGCCTACATTTCTTATGGGGGAATACATATGTACCTGCATATATAGCAGGCTCTACAGGCATGTCACAGCACAGAGTATCAGACAACTGTGTGGAAATGCATAACCACAACCAATGTGAACACAGCCACAGCCACATATGGTAAGCTAGAATAATATTACAGTATATGACCTATCTGATCAACACCATCCTCATATGTGCCACCCACCCACTAACCCTACATATACTGGGCCACTACACAGTGTGGTCCGATGCCTGTCTGTGGTATGGGACGTGTGTGTGTTTTGCCCTGCAAACATGTAAGCTGATAGGGTAACATACACTGGAGCAGCATGTAACATCAGATAAAACAGGACCAACAACAATGACATATACCACAGTCTGTACACAGGCCAAGGTACATATTCACAATACACACACTGTTGACAATCACCATACGTACACAGACCTCAGTACTGTGCACACAACCACAGAATGCCCAGGTTATGTCCTCAAATATAACCCCTACTATACATAACATGTGTAGCAGTCTGATATCTCACTGGCGTGTTATCAGATATGATGTCAATAAATTAGGGTGTAGAGAACATATGCACCTCTTACTGCATGACATATGTACAAAGGTTGACAGAGTTGTGGCTGGAGGCACAAACACAAGGCTAATATTGACATGTTGCTGTGATAACCTCATACATTTACTGTTGTAACAGGGTTTGTTGTGACATATGTCCTATGAGGCATATGAAGTCAGTAACTCTCATGGTTGTCACCATGTACTGACTGCAATCCTCACACTATGCTTCTGAGTTCATAGATAGGTTCTCTGTGAGTAACACAAGAAACAAAAGGCACTGCACACTTCCTAGTCTGCAGATGACCCTACATATGGGAGTTTCCACAGGAACATAGCACTGTCATGACAGGTGTTACAACATGTAGAGAAGCCATAGCCACACACACCTTGTTAAACCAACATTACTCCAAATGCAGAATAGCAACACTTACATTCTGTAGTCATGTCAGGCACATCCCCCTCCTGTGTGTTGGCCTGTTACCACAGTGTATGTTGTAAGAGGTAAAATCCCAATCCATCTGTGATGCTGTTTGCCAAACACCAGATCCAGGTCCTGCTCACAGTGAATGAAAAGGCCCAACACCAACATGATGTTCTTAGATATGGAGTGTGTTTCCATGCAATTGGCTATGGTAATGTTACCACAGCTGTTCCACATGCAATCATCTGGAGGAGGGCTGCAATTCATGCAGAGGCCATCAGCTGATCATGAGCATTACTTACAAAACACATGCTGCTGCCAAAGCAAAGCAGGTGTAGTTCCCCACATAGACCAGAGCAGGAGTGAGAGAGACAGACAGAGACAAAGTAAGTCAGGGAGGGGGTGGGCGAGTAAAACCTAAGGATGTTTGCATCACACACTTACCATTACAGGGTATCAGACCCCTGACTGACTATTGCTATCACATGTTTATGCAGTTATTGGATGTGCCACATGTTGACATGGTGAGGAGCTCTCCAAACGTATATGTGATGGTGAGTGACATCTGCAACAGTAATATGGTAGCAATACGGTAGGTGTAGTACATGTGCCTGTCTGCATGAACAGGTGTCAGCGTCAACACAGCCGCACTCTCTCAGGGACTCACCACACATTGACACACTTGGCAGGGTCAGGAATACACATCCTCACTAGTTAGTTTGCCATAATAATGTACTGTGCAGGTATCACATGCACCACAGGGTTTTTCTGGAGGTTATATAGGCAAAGGTTATGTTTAGGTGTCTGACATCAGACAACATGCTACAGTATGCAAATGGAGGTTGTAGTGAATGTGAATGTGGTCAAAAGCATCATTCACCACACACACAGACACAGGGTGCCAGTACTGACATGCATGCATGCATTGCTTCATGGATGTATAGTGGTTGACTGTGCCAGAAGGCTATACAAGGCTAGTTGAAGGGTATACTTTGGCATCAGACCACATGACAATGGTATATAGTGTGACTCCGGGGTGTAGTGTCTGGAGTAGCCCACCCAGGTAGGTATTGTATTCACCATCCGGTCACCTGGGTAGCTATTGTTTGTGGCCATTGCTGTTCAATGCTTACCATGTATGTGTTCTTTAGTCCATGACATGGATGCTGTCTGTGATGTGCACACATCCCACATGCATGTACAGTGACATGTAGAACTGTACCTGGGGTGTCTGGCTCATGTTGTGTACACAGATTGTTACAATCAGATGTGCCTGTCCTGGCCTCATGTGCTGGGAACAGATAATGGACAGCAGGTTGACCCTGCACCTACATTGATAACATGATACAGGTATTCCCTGGTGTCAGTCACATCTGTCCATACAGGGCACATGTATAAGGCACGGTATGTCCTTTGTGGGTCACATTTGATGGCACCACAGGTGCTGCGGGCATCTAGTGGGGAGCATAGTGAAGGCACACTGTCCGCATGTAAGTGCATATTGTACTAATGGACAGGGTACAATTCCTCTGTAGTCTACTGCATTCGCACCATGGTTACTATCTGTGGGCAATATGCAAGGTACTACCAACATAGAAGTTGTTGCCTAGGTATGTGTGTTTGTCTACGACACATGGTTTGAGAGTGTTCTCTGTGTAATACAAGGGTTGCTAACTTTGTTCACCAGGCCTTGATGTCACATGTAGGGGTATGGATTGCCACCACAGCTTCTAGGCTATTTCACATCTGTTATCCTTGTAAGGTGGACATTGTGACATATAATAGGGCCACTATATAAGAAATTTGCAAAACCCACTCCACAATGAGTCCATTTGTTACACTCCCAGCCACCTCCACACAGGATATGAATGACAAACATAGACGCACACACACACACACACACACACACACACACACACACACACACACACACACACCTGCCATGTCTGGGGTTAGAGCTCCTACCTAACTAGTTTATTACACTATAGCATTACACAGTTATAGGGCACACCACAGTGATTACTGGTATACTCCTTCCCCAAAGGTGTATTTCACAGTGACTGACATCAGCAGCCTTGCCAAAGTAGGGCATTTGATTTGTTGTGAGTGTAACTAGCCTAAAATGCATTGCTCTCTACACAGACAAAGAAACAGACAAACATCCACACTTGCCATGTGTGGGATTAGAACCCCTACCAAAGTATTATATCACACTACAGCATTATGTTGTTATAGGATGCACCACAGAGACTACTGGGCTTCACCTGTCCAAAAGGTGTATTTCACAGTGAATGACATCAGCAGCCTTGCCAAACTGGGGTATTTGAATTGCAGTGTGTGTGACTAGCATAAAAGTTATTGCTCCCTACACAGACACACACACAAACAGTTGCTATATCTGGGATTAGAACACCTACCTAGCTAGTTTATCACACTACAGCATTATGCAGTTATAGGACATGCCATGCAGGTTAATTGGCTGCTACTTACCCAAAGGTGTATTTCAAAGCGAATGACATCAGCAGCCTTGCCAAAGTAGGGCATTTGAATTGTAGTGATTGTGACTAGCCTAAAAGGCATTGCTCCCTACACACAGACACACACACAGTTGTCATGTCTGGGATTAGAACTCCTACCTAGCTAGTTTCTCACACTACATTACACCATTATAGGACACGCCACGGAGACTACTGGGCTACTCTTTTTCCCAAAGGTGTATTTCAAAGTGAATGACAGCAGCCTTGCCAGAGTAGGGCATTTGAATTGTAATGAGTGTGACTAGCCTAAAAAGGATTGTTCCCTACACAGACAGAGACACAATCACAGTTGCCATGTCTGGGATTAGAACTTTTATCTAACTAGTTTATCACACTACAGCATTACACAATTATAGGACATGCCACGGAGATTACTGGGCTACTGTTTTCCCAAAGGTGTATATCAAAGTGAATGACATCAACAGGCTTGTCATAATAGAGCTATGGGGAGGGCAGTGTTTGTGCATGGGCCATAACCCATTCATCTAGAGATAGACACACCACACTCAGGCACATGCAGATTTATATTCCACAGGTACGTGTATACAACTGCTAGTTGACTACTGCCTTGTACAGTCATGTTGCACAGCTAGTACTTGCACCACAGAGTCTGTAATGCTGAGCGATACCAATGGCTAATTTCTACAGTGATTGACATTTACACATTATGTGGTTGTAGCCATTTGGCTGTGTGCTGGGTGGGAGAGGCCTCATGATGGCAGGCACTTTGTCACTGTCACTCTCCTCCACACATCTATGTATGTGTCCTTTTGGCATATTATAGTGTGTTGTCCTTGGATATATGTGTGTATTCCTATCCAATGTGTGTGAAAAGCATGACTGGTGTACAATGAGGATTGTATGCACTAACATCTGCAACTGTCAGATATGTATGGTCCACTGTTGTTGGCAGACATGGGCTTCATTTGTTTAAGTATGTGAGCATGCCCAGTATGACCTTTCAGTATGTTGTTGTCTGACATTGCCTTCAGTTCTCTTTGTCTGACATTGCCTTCAGTTTTCTAAGTGTGTGGGCATGCCCAGTATGCCCTTCTGTATTGAATGTGTGGATCCATTCCAGGTAGTTTGTACTCCAGTGCAGACCTTGTTTTCTACACCTACAGGTAGCAAATTGTTTCTGCAGGATATCTGTAGATCAGTTGACAATATGAGGTCAAACTGTACAAGGGATAGTGTGTACTGTAGGTGATTGTGCCTGTGCTGTTTCTGCTACATGGTACTGGTGTCAGCAGAGATATTCAGACATGTGTACTTTTATACATTGTCATGTTTCAAGTCCTCAAGTACTGTCAGGTGGGCATTTTTGCTCACAGTGATGTCCTGGGGAACACAGGGTGAATGCAGCTGTCTCCAGTATTGTGGTCAACTGCCTACATATTCATGGAAAATTATGCCAATCTGGAGGGCGAGCTGCAGACATTAGCTGCTGGGTTTGTGTATCCAGTTCTGCACCTTGGTACAGTGCTGGCAGAGGATCCCATACTTGTACATCTATCAACATGATAGTATGGCCTTATCCTGCTGTGGCAATACCTCACAGCTGTACAGATTCACATAGGTTACCCAGAGGCTAGGATCATAAGTCAGGACATTACCCCTATTGTGGTGTACAGGCAGGTTTGTAGCCACCCGTTTTTGTGTTTGCAGCCAGGGATAGCATGTGCACATGGCTGTGTCAGACCTTGCACATTCCATTCTGCCTATGCTCCCACCCCTCCTTTTATTCTGTCCTCTTCATTACATTATGCATACATTCCTGTAGTTATCGCCTCATCACAGCTGTGTTTTGGTGTTGGTCCAAAGTTCATGCAGTGGGACATGGTGGACATGTTACAGTGGTTTGTTCACATGGCCTTGCATATGGCTTATGTGGAGTGTGTTATGTTGTTATTTGGGTGTCCATGACATAACACACATTGGCAGTGCGGGTGAGACATGGGCCTTTTGTAGAGACCTGTTGGCCATTTGGTGGTGATGCAGGTCAGCTGTGGCAAGCTGTTGCATTCTGTCAGTCCTACAGTTCCCAGACTGCCATACAGTATATTCCCCTGGGGTGACAGGGCAGGTGTGCTAGGTGTTCATGCCAATCCTTTCTATCAGTGTGGATCAGGTGGTGTGGATGCTGGCAGGGTGCTACTTACAGCTAGGGACACACCTGCATGGGACACCTGCACTGCATGCTGCATTCTTTCAGTATTGCCATACACAGGTGGGGGTCATATTGTACCCATTCCCAACAGCAGGGATACGACCAGAGAGGTACCTGTGGGTGGTGTTTGGGTGAGCTGAGTGCATGTGTGCTATAGACACTACTTGCATATGACTCACAGATATGCATGGGGCATTCCAGTTATGCTGGTATGTGCAGGGACATCAGTCATTTCCCAACACATCGGTCTTATCACCTTTGTGATCTGCAAGTGTTCAGCCAGATGACATCGGTATTCCCTACTACAAGCCCAGATAATGTGTTGCATACCTGTATGTACAATTCCAAGGGTGTGTCCATTTCACAGTTACACATTATATACTGTATGTCTGGGGTACTTTTCCCTGTGTACTGCTGTAGCCCAACAATCATGCCATGTCCATCTTTCAGATGGTGACACATATTACCACCATACATTTACAATTGCTTACTGTTAGCATGTGTTATACTGGGGGGAATTGTCTTTGGCACTGCATTTGTGAGGACTTGGCCCTGTCATCGGCAGTAGTGAGCAATGGCTACCAGGTCAAACCTCAACATGCATACATAACGACCACTCTCACAAAATATGTAACACACACCAACCTAACACACACATACCTGCATATTGTACAAATGTTACAATCTATCCTGCTACCTTGGCCACCTCTGGTCATCTGTGCTCCACTGGTATTATTACATATGATTGGGGGGCACACCTGACTGTTACTAAATTTCTACATAGGATTGGGGCCCTGCCTGTTTCTACATTTCTTCACAGGATTGGGGGGGGGGCACACCTGACTGTTTCTACACTTCTACACAGGATTGGAGGATTGGAGGGGCACACCTAACTGTTTCTACAGTTCTACACAGGAGTGTGGTTAGGGGGGAACACCTGACTGTTTCTACATTTCTACATAGGATTGGGGGTGGCACACTTGATTGTTACTACATGTCTACATGGGATTGGGAGTCACACCTGCCTGTTACTACATGTCTACGTAGGATTTGGGGGGCATACCTGACTGTTTCTACATTGCTGCACTGGATTGGGGGGGCACACCTGACACTTGTACACATTTGCTATTACTGTATTGGTATGTCAGGTACTCCATTTCATTACATTTTCTAACCTATCATGCTGACTAAGAGGCATATCAGTGTACTACAGATCTTAGATTTGATTGGACTACATATTACTGTCTGACTTTCTACCCTTCAGAACTAATATCCCACTGCCTGACCTGATGTAGTCTGTCTGTGTAGGTCTGGAGGGAGGTTACCCACAGGCATCATTCAGATGCCTTAGCACAGCCTTTGTTTGTGTTTGTCTACACCTGTCCTGCTGGCTGATACTGTTGTTGGGTATGTGAACCTCCCTGACTGTCATGTGTGTGTCATATGGACACACATGTGGCCCAGCACATTTCCTGCAGTGGGTTTTGTCACCATGTGTAGTACTGGCTACTGTGGTGACACCAGTATTTATTAAAGATCTCATGTTGCCACTCTAGGTGTGTATTATCTGCTGGCATCCCATTCAGCCACCCGATTCCCTTGCATGCTCACATCCATACCATAGATACAGGTAACAACACATACTACTCCATTTGGCAATTGGTAAGGAGAGTGACTTACCTTGTGGGTGTGCCAGTATTGAGGATGGTGATGCAGGGCTGCCTATGTTAGATGCACATAGTACATTCCCTACACATGGCTGAGCACAGGTAGTGTCATGTTTGGCATCCATTTACTGTATGTGCAAGTCAGAGAGGAGTGTTATTCCCTGGGTCCCTCCTGTATCAGTGTATGTGCTATGTGTTGCTTCCTTACCAAGGCTAGGGCATACTGGGCACTCCTCCTTCTGCCTACTGGGGCAGGCTCAGGTTGTTCCTCCTCTGATTCACTCTGTGCCTGTGCAGGCCTTGGCAATGGTGGGGGGCTGTATGGACCTGCCCCATGCTGTTCCTGCTGCAGCTGTTTCCGCAAGATCATATTGTGTAGCATGGCACATACAATGACAATTTGAGTACATGTAGCTGTTGAGTTCTGCAAGACTCCACCGAATGTGTCTAGGCACCAGAACCGTGACTTGAGCATCCCAAACACATGCTCTATTATAATTCTGGTCTGTGCATGTGCCTCATTATGGTGTTCTTGTTCGGGTGTGTGTGCATTTCTGATGGGTGTCATCAGCCACGGCTCAGGTGCATATCCAGCATCCCCCACTAGGTTACCGTAAGGAATGTCCCCATTGGCAAATCTCTGGTACAGCTGCATCAGATGCCAGATGTGGGAATTGTGATAGCTTCCAGGGCAGCCAGCACACACATTCTTATTATGCCCTGGGTATCGCACATGACCTGGCAGTTGATGGAGGGGAAGTCCTTGCTGTTGATGTAGACCCTACCCCACTCACTGGGTGGTGCTTTGATGCATATGTGTGTGCAGTCTATAGCACCCTCTACCTCAGGGTATTCTGCTATTTGGTGGAAGAGATGCATATTGCTGGCCAACACCTCACAGGTGTTGGGGAAATATACGTGTTCACCGGCATGTGCTGACAAGGCATTCAGGAACGGGTGGAGTACCCTAGATGCTGATGGCTGTGAGATCCCCATGATATCCCCAGTTGGCCTTTGGAAGGTACCTGTAGCTAGTATTCCTAGGTGTACATATACCTTGGTATACACTGGGATTAGTTTCCCTCTGTTAATTCTGTGTGTGAGGCGTGGCTGGCACAGCTCAACAATTTGCTGTAGGAGGTCCCTGTCCACCCTATAGTGCTCCACTATCTCCAGCACATGTAGCCCCTGGTAGGTTACCCTGGGTCTGTACACTCTTCTCCATCTCCTCATTGTGGGTTGGTTGACAGCATTCTCATCCTCACCACTCTCAGCCTCTTCCACATGTTGTTGTATGATAGCTATTGCAGCCCCTATCATTTTGTTGTTTTAGTTTGTTAAAATTCCCCCGCTTGTATACACCGGTGGTGTAAAGTATGTGGGTCACCAGAGGGAAAGGTGTTTCCATAGTTTATAGTAGCGTTCTGGGCTGGGCTGTGCTGCTGCCTGTGTAATTGGCTGATTCTGATACATTTCACCTACCAGCTTTGCTAGTTTTCCTAGATTACCTTCCTACTGCTGTTTTCCCTTCCCATTGCCTTCCTGTTTAAGCCTGGGGGCACACCATGCAAACACAGTGCTCAAATGTGCACAGAGCTGCTATTTCTTGGTTTAAGTTTATTTTTTCCCTTTAAAACCAGGTGTGCGGCATGCACACCCGCTTAGGTAATGTAAAGAGTGCTAGGCAGCCTCAGACTCACCCCCTTGCTTAGCTCTGCTAGGTTAAGGGCAAACCCGAGCCACAGGGCTCCAATCCACTTACAGTATGCCAGACACCTCCCATGATGTCAGCTAACTCCTAAGCTTGCACCAAACTATTCCTGCTCTTACGCTGTTGGGTGCTGACTAGCATGCAGGGGAGATCTGGGATTCAGTATCATTCCCCTAATTTGCATAGGATTGCCTGCTGATGCATAGTTACAGGTCCCACACTGAGCCTCCCCCCTTAGCAACCACTATTCACTAGCCATGTTGTCTTCTGCCTGCCATTGAGTATAATAACAAAATAGTGATTTTGGTTAGAATGCTTATTTTAGGTTTGTTTTTGTATTTTTTGCCCGATCCTGTTTGCGCGCCGCTGCCCTACACTTAAACAGACGAGATTGGCAAAAAAAAAAAGTTGATTTTTTTTATTTTTGCAATTGTTTTCCATGCCAGTTGCCATATATTTGGCCATTGGCATGCTTTCTACATAATATCTATGCTTTATTTGGAGCTGTCATGGCTCCGTTTTGCAGTCTGCAGAAATGTACTCGGTTACTGGCCGAGTACATTTCTGCAGATTACACTAGTCCTGCACGGCCATCTTTCAGCTTCCTGGATCACAAGTTCACCTTATTTCCATAGATTTCACCTGCAAATGGGGTAATTTGCATAAAGGGACTGAGTACTTGTAGGACTAATGCAGGAACGCTCGTGCACATCCTTGCAGCTTATTCCTGGATCGCATGGCAGACATATTGCTTGCTGGAGCTCCTGCACTAGTCCTGCACACCGTGCAGGGCTTGCTGAATCCAAAGGAGTATTTCTTATATGATAAGCTTCCAGTACCCCCAAAGGCACAGACTTCACTGCCCACTAGACTTAATTCTGAGCTCACTACACATTAAGAATGACCATACCTTCAGCTGTAACCTCCTCGTTAAGAATTCTTCTTCTACGATGAGAGATATTTTTGAACCAGCATGCATCTCTGAACTTATTGTGAGTAATCAGAAACCAGCCTTTTTTTCTTAATAACATTCACCCCTCTGCCAAAAACAGCCAGTTGTTAAGCTTCTCCTCAATCATAGTGGGCTCATTCATTCTTCCACTCCAAAAATTCATTCCAGTGTCAAGGAGCGAGCTGTCTGAGGGCTAGTCATTCAGGAAGCCAGGTAGATGTCTTGTGTTTTCACAGTATCCTGTCAAGAAGAGCATTTTTGTGGAGAATAATCCCACCACCTGGATGAGGATCACATGAATATCATGCCATCTCAGTAGTCCACAATGCCCTCCTCTTGTGAATGCATGCTTCCACAAAGCCATTATGAACTCTATCACCCATAAACAGCTTGGTGAACCTAATTTCCATGCACAGGTTAGTCCTCCTATACCTTCATTCATTGCCTGAGGAATAGTCACAGTGCATGCTACTGGTTGCTGCCCACCCTTCCACGCAGGGAGGGATCACCCTTCCCCTAGTCACTTCTGCTAGAATAAATGATATGATGCACTTTAACTGCATCATGCAATATGTGTATGACATCATGCTCTGAAAAAAAACCCATAAATGATAGGGAAATTAGATTCTTATAATATTTGTAAACTACCTATATTACTTTTAAGGTTGGAGTGCTGGTGATGTGATAAGGTAAATGTGTCAGGGGTATCATTTCTCAAAACACGTGCAGGGTATTTGCTGGTTCACTAATAAAGGTGTAGTAAAATCACAACTAGTGTGAGGATTCAAGAAGGGAAGGTACAAATACAAAGAAATTCTTATGAAGAAATACACTCTTAGCAACATGTATGTGTGCCTGCTACTGAATTCTGTCAGTTATACATGCTGGCTTCCATCAACAAACATCTTGTTAATCCCAGTAAAACCAACTGCCATGCAGCAGCAAAGTGCAAAATTGATGCTCTAATTCTGTCAGAAAAGGAACTACTTTCTTCAAAGGGAAATGTGAAGACAAGATCATAAGTGCATTATTGTTTCAAGCAATAGTTAATGTGACACTGATGAAGTGACAAATACTCTGTCTCACACACACACACACACACACACACACACACACGCGCACACACACACACACACACACACACACACACACACACACACACACACACACACACACACACACATGCACACACACATGCACACACGCATACACAAAGAACATACACATACATGTACACAAATTGTGTATACAGTAGACTCGCTCTTATCCAGCCTCCTTTTAACCAGCCTTCAAATTTCTGCTGTAGCCATAACAACAAATACTAGTGAAGAACACACTTCTGCCTCCTCTGGGCACTTCGAAACATCTTGGCTTATTGTTTTAATTTTAAAATGTTAAAAAATTGAAACAAAAATGAACTTGTATTGCAAGTTTGCTTTTAACCTATAAATGCTATTTTGTTTGCTTTGTCTGATTAACCAGCCACTTGTTTATCCATCCTAAGTTGCGGTCCTAGTGAGACCGGATAAGAGGGAGTCTCCTGTACACACAGACACATACATACTAGCGCACATGTACAGACAGACACATAGATGCATGTACACACACGCGTGCACACACACACACACACACACACACACACACACACACACACACACACACACACACACACACACACATAATCACATGCCCACAAACATGCAGTAATCCTCATACTGAAATAGAGCCACTAGTTCCAGAACTTCACCAATTCGAACTTATTGTTGAAGACAGGAACATGATTGTAGGTATTGCATGGCTTGAGTGCTAAGTATGATTGTTTTGTCATGTTAAAGTGACAGCAGTACTCAAAAATTCCAACAAATCTGACTACCCTGTGATTTAACCATAATTCTGCTACAATGCAAATAATGCACTATTTGGAACAGGTACCCACCTTTATGGATTACAGGCCTCAGTACCAAGATAAAGATGGTATGGTATGACCCCCATCCCAGTAGCAGCAATACTTTTCCTAGCATATCTCCTTCTGATACAAGTGATGGGAAATGGTAAAAATATGTAAGCAAATTTGATAGATCAGATTTAACTTTATCAGTTTTGATTAAAAAAATAAAAAATAAAAATACATCTCAATACAAGATACAATTCTGATCCTCCATTAACAATTTGTTAAATCTAGGGAACCCAGCCCAGTTAACGTGTGTGTGTGTGTGTGTGTGTGTGTGTGTGTGTGTGTGTGTGTGTGTGTGTGTGTGTGTGTGTGTGTGTGTGTGTGTGTGTGTGTGTGTGTGTGTGTGTGTGTGTGTGTGTGTGTGTGTGTGTGTGTGTTTGCACCAATCATATTGAACCTATTTTTGATGAATTCATCTCACACTTCATACATTTTGTCACCTACCTCGTAAACAACCATCCACTTTCCCTGTCTCCATCCCAACAAATCTTTTCTCAAAAATCCCTGCCTTTCAGATCAAACCAGTTCCCGTTTCCACTATAAGAAAATAAGTCCTTCATAACCTAAAACTCATTCTACTCACTGCTAATAACCATTCTTTAGAAATCATTAGCATCGCTGCAGATCCTTTAGCATCCCCTGTCTCTCCTGATAAACAGATCTAACCAAGAAAATGGTGTACCAGTTATCTGGAAAAAGTAACTGATTATTCCCTTACACAAAGGAGGAGACTCCACTGAATTCCATAATTACAACTCTATAGCCATTCTTTTTCCAGTATCAAAAATCCTTTATACAGTCCCAACTTCTCAAACACAACATAGATTACAATCTCCTCTCCAATGCTCAGCATGGCTTCAAGCCACACCACAGCACTACCACAGCTCTACTAAATTTCACCCATTTCAATTAGACTCTGGAAATTTTGTTTTGTCCCTATTCCTTGACTTACCTAAGGCATTTAACATTGTATCCCATCAGAATCAGCTCCATAGACTACCTTCACTAGATGTCTGATGCCACTCCCACACACTTCCTGATTCTACAACTACCTTTCTAGGACGATAGAGATAGTAAAATGGCAGAATTAACAATCACCATTCTTCTCCATCTTAGTCAGAGTGTCACTGCGCTCATTCCTGGGCCCTATACTCTAGCCTTCTTATTAATGACCCCTATACTGCTTCGAAGGATACAACTGTCATTCAGTGTGTTGGTGATGCTACACTGATAACTACAGATATGGGCCTCTGTGAACTTCAGGAAATGATTCCAAAATCTTTTTCTTCTATAGAAACCTATCTAAGTAATTCTCACCTCCTGCTGAATGTTAAGAAAAGCAAGTTATTGCTTTTCACACTGCTGCGGTAGCGTTGTAGCCTCACAGTAAGATGCTGTCCGGTTCGATTCTCAGCTAGAGCGTCTTCTATGTGGAGACATGCATGAATGGGCGTACCTTCGTTGAAGGTTGTGCATCAGGGCTGGTAACTCGGCACGTAAAAATCAACTACCAATCATTAGTGGACCGGAGTTCCGCTGTGGCGACCCCTAACTGGGAAAAGCCGAAAGACACAACAACTAAAATCTGTATCCTATACAAAAAAAATAACTTCTCCATCACCTTATCAAACATGTGTCCCACATAAAGCTACTTGGTGTCATTATAGGTAATTATCTAAAGTCTGATATTCAAATACAATAAGCTATCAAGAAAATCCAAAACAAAATTGGACTCCATATTGTAGTAAACATGCTTTAACTAGTAATGCCTAAAATAATAGCCGCTGCATATCTTTCACCTTCACTATGATACTCCACCTCCATCTACACCAACCTTCAGCAATCTCAACTACCAAAAATTGAACAATGCTATAAAAAGATAGCTAAATTCACCTCTATCCAATGTGTAGACCCCACCACAGTCTAGACTAAAAAACATCAAGTTGGCTAGAACTTCCAGACTATGCCTCTATCACTCTGTTGGCGACTGATCATAATATAATTTACAAACCTCAAAACAGTCCTATACTCCAAGCCTTAATGTAACATTATACCCGTGCCTGATCACTATGCTTCACGGATAAGTTCCCTTTAACTATAACTAAACTCTAACTCTGCTGGCCTGTTCTTGTACTCAAGCTATGTCTCTAAAATCTGGAATTCTATCTCTGTCTCCATCAGATAACAGACCAAAATATCCAGATTCAAAAACTTATTAAGACACTTTAATTTCACTTGGCTTTGCTGTTACACCTCCCCAGGCTAGACTACCCTGGCCCTTACATACCTCTATTACCCCTACGTACCCCAATAAAGCACATTATCATTGTAAATTTGTTACTGTCTTCTCTCTATTTGCTTTATTACCACTTCTAATGTCTCTGCTTATTTCCTGACAAGTTCTTCTCTGTAACAAAATTCCAAATCATATTTGCTACCCTCTAAATGTATCTCAGTTTTACTACAACTTGCTTTTTATCAATATCATCTGATAAATGTACACACCTATGAACCTATCACCCCGGGGATCACATCAGTATCCCTGCTAGACAGGGGTCCAGGGAAATAAACAGTGTGGGAAGAAATAGCCATGGAATTGTTATGGCTAGGCCTGTATAGGCCCTAGGGACGATAGCCTAGTACCAACCTATGAACCTATGAACCCTAATCACATTTCCTCACCTCTTCCCTGCTTTCTACTTACATCTCCCACATTGCCTCTCTCTTATTTCTCCTATGCATAAATGTAAAACTGTAATTTAAAATTTTAAACCTCACTGTATATGTCAGTTTATCTTGTATTAATATGGAATGACTCTGTATTTTACTAACTGTGGACTTTCTCTTGTCTAGATGCCTTTCAGTTATTGCTATATCCATTTTGTAACTTTAAACTTTACATTTTTCTATTGTATAAAGCTGCCTGTTTTGCAACTAGTTTTTCTCCCCAGGCCGGGACTACCGCAGCCCAGTCTGACTAGCCTGGTCAACAAAAGCACAAAATAAGTAAGAAAATAAATAAATAAGTTCATGCATTAAATGTAAGCCTAAACAGATCACAGAGTGTCATTTCTTGTAAATAGAAATGTGATTTTTTTTTGTTACTGCAGTAGGGCCTAATTGTTGTATAGCATCGAGAATAACATTGTCCTCAACTATAATGGCACACAATATGTTTTGTACTGCAATACAGCCAATTAACACATCCTTGTGGAATCTGCAATACTAAACCTGCATAAATAAGGATTATGCTAACTTGCAAGAATTTCTAATGCTTTTATAAACTAAAAATAAAAAGTTTATAGACCTTATGAAATAATTTTACTTTTAAATCATTAATTGTAGTGGTCATCTCACTGTATAAAGATCATGAATAATCATAATAAATTTATTTCATTAAGATACCTGCTTAGTAAATGTAGCTAAAATATAATTACTTTTTCAAATGACTGCTGAAATAAATTATTCAACAAAAACATTTATTGCCCAGACAATTAAATCATTAAAACTGTTCATGTACCTTGTCATTTTCTCTGTTATCCTAATTTATAATAAACTAGCAACACTTAATAGAAACCTCCATTATTTTAACTGACTCAATTTTTTCAAAGGCATATATATATATATATATATATATATATATATATATATATATATATATATATATATATATATATGGTTTGCCATCAGAAATTCGAAGTCCTGAGGTCGAATGGAGACAATGTCGAACCCGACATTGTCAAAGTACAAATCTCACCCCCATCTCGACCCATGTTAAAGCCCGTTTCAAGATTTACGGCGAGTCGTATTTCGACAATGTCAGAATTCGACATTGTTGTTTTAGCGGAAGTGGTTCGGTAATTCCATCATTCGATGTGGTCTGGTTCAACGTTTTCATGGTAAACATATATATATATTTATATATATATATATATATATATATATGAAGAAGAAGAAGTGGTATAGACACATCCGTCCGTTATCAATGTCAGATAGTGCTGGCTGTGTGTTTTCCAAGATACAGATGCACACAAATAAACTAAATAGGAGTACTTCATTTTATATTTATAATCAATAAAGAGACAAGTACTCAGTAAAATTGTCTAATGTTTCTTCATTATACCTATAAATGTAATTACTGCTTAAGTATAGATGGGCACTTCAAGATACATAAATTATAAAGCTCAGAGGCAGATCTAAATTATATATTAACTGTGTTTAATTATGCTTTGAATTGTAAAAAAACTGTATAGCCTAAAATATTTCTTACATGTTATAAATCAAGTAAAGCATATCATATTTGAATCCACATCAGATATGGTTATATGGATTCCTTTATATGCACTTATTGTTTAAATTGTTTATGAAATGGCTGGCCTAAAATATTTTTACATATCAGAAGTCAAGAAAAGATGGACTGAATACACATTAAACTGAATAATATGTACTCCTCTGTAATGTACTTATGGAGAAATGTCAGTTTTAAACTTGCCATCGTGAATTTAAACATGTAACAAAAAGGCAAGCAAAAGCATAGGAATGATATTTAGCTCACATTAATGATAACAATATAAGCTTACAAACTAATGGTAACAGTTTTAAAGTCTGAGATTTGTAAGTCCGACTTCAGTAATAGTGAGACTAAAATGCATGTGATTTTTAGAAGTCCAAGATCACTATTTTTCAGAGTATTCACTTTTCTCTGAGGTATAACAATCTCAGAATTAGTATAAATAAGTGGGTGGGTGTGGGAGTGCAACCCCCACACATACACTGAGGGCTGCAGGACAGCAAAAACTGCACTAATTGCTCTACTACTGTGGAAAGGATGGGTAGATAAGCCATCTATGGTCAGCTGTGGGTCAGATTTTGTATAAGTCAGACTCCACATTGCAGTATACTTTCTGAATAACACTGAAAAGCATGTGCACATTTCCATGAAACAACTGATCCTCTCCCAGCACAAAAGCAGCCCCAGGATTCAGTAAACTCCATGTAGGGTTCATGTGGAGCCTACATGGAGTGTTACTGTGTACAAGAAGTAGTGCCCATGGAGGTGACACTCAATCAATGTTAATGAAGCTCTGTGATCTTAAACAAGGTTTTGCTGCATGCACCAGTGCATCTGGCCTCAAAACCTCCCCATAGATATGGATAGCACTTCTGTACCTCTTAACTGTACAAACTTTCCCAGAATGTTCAGATGTCCACCTCATGTCTTTCGACTGTTACTCTTAAAATTGTGGTTTACTGGCTAATCATTGTCAAATCTTTGAGGACTGCAGTCAGGAAATAATGACAGACATTTCAGATTCAGACTTTATATGTTATGGAAAATTCATGCTAATGCAAAACCTGTTAGTCTATCAATTTTCTAAGTCTGTAAGACCAATATGTCAATATGTCCCTATTTTTGGGCCTTTGTCCCCCATTATGTATGGCTTTGTGTAATTGTTTAATGTTCTCTCCTTTCTTAGTTTGTATTTTTTTTTTACTTTTCTTCTGAAGTTTGAGTGATAGGCTGCTTGCCACAAACAACTTCCACTATGCTTACCTCGTTTATGTGACTGGACCACCCATGTATCAGCCATGACCCAGACATCCAAAAATAGAAACTGGATACATTCAATTAATACTGCTGGGCATCACACAAATCCAGTAAGCAAGGATGCGCTGCACTAAAGTTAACAATGAATACTAATATAGCAGACCTCATGTAACTAATCCTGTGGTGATAGGTGTTAGGTGTTAAACTGCAGTGATGGTCCTAGGTCCTAGTACAGGGTATGCAAACTTTTTTTATACTGTTATGACATGGCAGATTATACAAATAAAGCGTTACATAGACAAGTGTTGTCTTTTTGTGGCAAGAGCTGTAAGTTTAGCACAACTGTACACATGGTCCTAGGATAGAATACTGTGTATTCCATATACAGTTTACTTTACTTTAATTACTTTGTTTTAACATTTCATATTATATTTACTTTCCCAATTAAATAACAGATTTGCACAAGTGGCTGTATATGAAATAACCTTGAGAATGCGCACTGTCTAGTTTGATACATTTGAAAAAGTTGCACTCCACTTACTATCATGCAAACAAATGCACTTGACTTACCGTGTTTGTGCAATTGTAAGCAGAGCCCAGCTTTATCAAATGTATCAAAATGCAGACAATACATACTCTCAACAAGGGCAATGCATGTAATTGGTGGGAAAACATGATATTTAAGGTGGAATTAGCAGGAAATGCACATTAGACATTGAGCTCGATCTTGAGCAGACATGGCTGGTGTCTTTGGAGAGAGTGTGCGGTTCCGTGCGCAGTGCTGGGATGTTCAGGAGTCCAAGGTCTTCAATAGGCTCCCGGTTAAGGAACATGGCCCTCACTTCTTGCAGGGTAACTATACAGGGTCTTAGTACAAGTCTGAAGCCTGGAATAGTCTGGCTAGGGCTTTGTCCAATGCAACAGGTATCCCATGCACTGGAGAACAATGTTGTCATCACTATGATGACCTGCAAAGGAAGAAATGGGATTCTGTTGATTGTTAGATCAGGGAATGCCAGGTGGGGAACATCCCACCGATGTGTGTGTGTAAATTGCATTAAGTAATTGTAAATATGAAAGGTAAATTTAATCAAGACTTCTATTCATGATGGCATTCTTTTCTCTTTTTCTTTTTCCACAGCTGAGAAGAGAGGTCCTCTAATGTGAGGTCCCGTGCCTCACAATAAACACGGATATGAGAAGCATTTGGTATGTAAGCATAATTACATATAGTACTGTTATTGTAGCCTTAACAGTTAAAGATGGATTAGTGTTATTTCATACAGTTGTCTGAGATTGAGCATGCATATCTCAACTGTAAAAGCACGTATGCATACATTAGTCTGTAGCATAGCTCACAACTGGCTATATTTTTGCTGAATATTCCAGAGATCTGATTCACTATTATGGTCTATTCCTCATAAAATTTATGTTTTTCTGGCAAATAATTAAGATTGAAGTCAGTAAATAATGAGTGTCAAAATGTCTATTAATACAAATCCTATGCAACTTTCCATGTTTGTAAGAGCAATATTTAAAATCTGTCCCTAGTTTTGGGTCATTGTACCCTCATTATTTTATGATCTGTCCATATATCTTGCTGTAAGAGGTTGACAGGCATGGTCTGTAGCACAAAGCAACAGTTGCACATTCTCAGATAACAGTCAGCATGAATCTATAAAGTGTAAAAGGAAATTGTGCATGCATTGTGCTTTAGTCCAAAAGAAAAGTACAGTACTACAGTATTCACTGACTATGTGTTCAAATACCACACTTCCCAAATATAAAACTTAATTGTTTATAATACTGTTATGCTTTCATCATTATAGCACTTGAAGTTCAGATCTCTATACCTGTGACTTCAATTGCCTACTGTCAGGTGTAATCAGTATACATGGAACATGCATATGTGCAATATATGTACCCATGAATGATCACTGGATGCAGTCTGATCTGTATTGTATTGTGCATGTGTTAGGAACAGGATAGTATTTAAAGTAATAAAGACATCTCCTAGCAGTTTTTTTAGTGTTAAAAGTAAAATGTAACATAATAGACTAAAAATTAACTGTAGAAAGCTTTATAGATTAACTGTGAAGTTACTAATATGCTCCTTTTTTTCACCTCACCCCTTCTCTTTGTTTCTTTTTTTATGGTTAATTTTCTTTTTCTTTTTTTTTTATGTATAATTTTATATTGCTTTGTTGTTACAAAGTCATGATAACTGACAGGATTGTCAGCATATACATTCGAGATCATCCCCTGGGCATTGCACACAACTTGGCAGTTGATTGAGTGGTATCCCTTGTGGTTAATGTAGATTCGACCCTGCTCACCAGACAGTGCCTTCATGTGTACATGAGTGCAATCTATGGCACCCAGTACCTCAGGGTAGTGCGCTACATAGTACAACTGATGCATATTTTTGGCCCTCACCTCAGGGATGAGGGGAAAAGATATGTGATTACTGACATGCTGACATGTGGTAGCATAGCATCCAGGAACTGGTGGAGTATCCTGGATGCAGATGCCTGTGACGCCCCCATCATGTCCCCAGTCGAACTTTGAAAAGTACCTGTAGCTAGTATCCTAAGGGCTACACATACCTTTGTTTCCAATGGGATGGGTTCTCTTCTATTGGCTCTGGGTCTGAGTTGAGGGCGGCAGAGCTCACTGAGTTCTTGTAATATGTCCCTGTCTACCCTGTAGCGCTCTGCAATCTACAGCTCATGTAGTTCCTAGAAGGTTACCCTGAGCATGAACACTCTTCTCCTTCTTGGTCTAAGGCTGTTGTCATCAGCACCAGTAACAATGACTTCAGCATCTAACACACACACATGTAAAATAGCTGCAGCAGCCCTTAGCATTATCTCAGTTAAAATTTCTAAGTGTCTGCTCCAATGGTATTGAAGTATTGAGGGAAAATAAGAATGTAGGCTACATAGATACTTTATACATTTGTTGAATAGTTCCACCATGTGGGGTTGGTTAAATAAGATGCTTAGGCTGTAATTAGCATAATTCAAAACACTTTCTTGAGTGCTCAGTAGTGCACTAAGTGCACCTTCCAGCAGCTGCACACACAGTCACATAAATAAGGTGAGCATAAGCAGAATTTATAGTTTTTATTTATGTTTTCCTGATAGTGTGCAAACATGGAAAAAAATGTGCAGATAAGCTTGTATATCCTATACACTAACTCATGACCATTAAGAATGTAGCCCTACCCATACAGCGGCTGCCACAGGAATAGTTACATAACAAGCCTTTTATTGCTCCATTTCCCATAGGTGCACTAAGTGCACCAATGCACAAATATATTTAAAAAAAAGAAGAAGAAGCTGACACACTCCCCTGATATCATCACTCACTGTTGACCTCCATTGGAAACAAAAACACTGTGCAGGTGCCTACATGATGTGAACATCCTTACAGGGTTACTGTTTTTTGTGATTCAATAAATATACTGATTTTTGGCCTAATTTGCATAATGACAATGCTGATAGTCTGGAATCTACATGGTTAGTAGCTGTGTAAGTAGGGCAACTGCACAAGAGCAGCATGTTGTAAATGCCTATATATGTGATACAGAACACAGTATGCTTACAGTACATTAGAATACTCTGTTTCATGTGTTTTAAACATTTTAGTTGCCTGCATTATATACAGATGTATTCTTCATTTGGGCTGGGGGACTGACCAAAGATGCATTTATATCATGGCAGTTACAATGGTATTTTTTTGGGGAGACTGATTTTCTAGCATCCATAGTATGTACATAGGCCATAATATGTGTGGTGTTAACTATTAAGGTCAATTCTGTCAATATTTCAGGACTTCTACATGCCCTTGTTTCTGTGCAGACTACTGTACTTGAATTTTTTTTGCGTACACTACCAACATGTACATGGAGTCTACATGGATTCATTTTTAGCTTGTTGGATCACTCAGTTGTGTTGATTTGCTTCATTAGCATAAATTTCAGCTACTTATGCTAATACTTACACTCCACAAAAGTTTCCATATCTGTGCATGAGTGTATGTGATTGTGCAGCCCTACACAGAGTTCACTGAATCTAAAACGTGCCGTGCATGTGTATGCATCATGCCATGAGGTGCACACAGGAAACATTATCATGCAAGCTTTATAGAATTCCCACCCAGGACTTTTGGAATTATAAAAATGGGTTACAGGCCCTGAAAAAAAACACTCAGTATTTCATTTGCTGGGGCAGGTCAGTGTGTCACCATATAATGAAAGTTGTGAAGGGATAGTGCCCACTGGAATAATTAGGCATTACTATCACTTTGCCTACTTAGCAATTGCAAAGGGACATTATCTGTAACTACATCAAAGTGCCTGCTTAAAAATTGCATGGCAAGACATAAAAGGCTCACTTTATAACTAGACACTGTCATTTAATACGTATATAAATCTTTGCTGCATTAATCAGCTTCCTACTTGTACAGCAGACAGGGATTTCCTTACCATGAATCTCTTACTATAGTACTGTCCCCAAAATACATCTCATGTATTGATACTTAAGGTAAATGCTTTTGAAAATCAGGAGTTACTAGCATTGGCACAAAAAAGGATCTCCTTGTGTGCCTTGATAGGGGCTTTTCTTCATGCGCTATCTATAAAGAAAAAGGCAATACTTGTAAAATTATGCAAAAATCTTCCAATTAGTCCAAGACAAGTCTTCAACTGACTTTTGGTGGAAAGTACAGGCCATTTTTTCTGATCTTTATCTTTTTATTTGTGGTCTTGTCATCCCTATTCCTATACAGTGTCATACTTACTTACATTCCACCATACCCTGCTTACTTTTCTTAGCATTTAAATAAGTGAGATTCCTCATAGTTTGAAAGAGTGACAGTGTCATTCAGGAGCACAGAAGCATATCGACAGTGGTGCTTCAGTATTTTATCCATCATCATCTGAAAAGTGGCTGGGGCTTTAATTTGGTATACTGAAATAGACCATTAGGGCTAGAAAAGATATTTTCTCTTTGGCAGAGGAGGGAAGTAGTACCTGCCAGTATTCATTCATAATATCTATTATAAACAAGTATCGACCCTTCACAATGAACTTCTATCAAGACACCAACTTTGGGCATCGGACAGCTACCAAACTTTGAAATAATATTCGGTTTCCTAAATCACTACAGAAACATATGCATCTGTCAGGCTTACGATATCAGTATCAGGCAGATACAGTCACTTTATAATTCTTCAACTGCACTTAATTTGAGCATTTCTTGAAGTTCTTCACTTACTAATTATTTTTACACCTCTGGTACTTGATAAAGTCTTACCTGGGGATTTAATAAAATCCATGTAGGCATAGTATGAAGCCTACATGGAAGATACTGTGGTCATGTATGCAGTACCCCCTCGGTAGTGCACCATGCATATTAATGAAGGTGCATTACTGAGGTGGAGCCATGTAGTATTTATTGAATCAGTGTAGGGAGTGTGTTTCTCTGTCCAGAGATGAGTATCACACCCCCTGCACTGTTAAAGTGCTGGATATCATTGTTTACATATGTAATAAAAGTTATTTTGTGTGTTTGTGCAGCATTGTGATCAGCAATGGACATATGCCAGACATCTAAAAATAGAAAACGGATACATTTAATTATGAAAGCAAAGGTCAAGTTTAAGCAAAGTTGAGTGGGTTTGCGCTCTGTGCTGCGGTGCTCAGCAGTGCTTAAAAGTAGTGGAAAATATAGTAGCCGCCTACATGGCCACGTAGCCAAATGGTCAGAGTGACAGCCTTATGTGTAGTAGGTGCAGGGTTTGAGTAGAGAGACAAGTTATTTTGTAAATACACATTATGAGAATAATGTTAAATCCTGATTACATTTTGTATGATTACAGAGACAGATTATTAAATTTATTTTGCAAATACATTTATTAGAAGTACTGTTAAACCTTGTCTGAATTTTGTATGAATATACAGACATGTTATTAATCATTTATGTTGCAAATACACATTATGAGAAGTATGTTTATACCTTTGATTGCATATTGTACGTATGCATAAACATGTTATTAAGCATTTATGTGACAAATGCACAGTTATAAGATGTATTTATAAATCCTGCTTTGCTGCACCAAGCTAAGCTACGCTAAGCACACCTAAGCCTTGCCAAGCACTGCTAAAACAAGGACTGTTTTACATGTGCTTAGCTGGTTTACGCATTGCTAAGTGGTGCAAAGCACTGCTAAGTGATGCCCATTTAACAACTGCTCAGCCCAGCTAAGCTGGTTTGTGCACAGCAAAGCATTGCCAGTTTAAGCACTGCTCAGCTAAGCTCAGTGGGTTTGCGTGGTGCTAAGCAATGTGCCACATTTTAAAAAAATTGTCCGATGGCGGTAAAGGGTGTAACAACAGGTTATTTAAGTGCAACAGGTGGAAATACAGCAGAACCAGTTGGAGTTTGAACTTGGCAGGAACTATGCCAGGTGTTGAAGAATGTGCTCACTTCTGGGCATAGTGTTGGGGCATTCTGGAGTCCAGGGTTATGGTTGGACTCCTGATTAAATACCCTGATGTCCAGCTTGCTGCAGGGCCAGTATCAAGAGTCAGAGTACAAGTCAGAGGCCTGGGACTGGCTGGCATGCAATCTCACCAGTGCGGGGGGCACAGGTGAGCAGGTGCATCATAATTATGATGACCTAAAGCATCAGAAGGGGGATTTCTTGGCCACATGGGTTCAAGATGCTCGGGGTGGGAATGCACCTCAAGTTTGTAAGTACTGTTAGCATTGTTTTGTCAATACCTAATCTGAATGTGTGATAGACAGGTACACATAATGGTGTGCTTCTCTCCCTACAGCTTCAGAGGAGAGAGATCGCAACCTAGAGGCCCATGCGGGGCACCTGGCCAAGTTGCACCATGAGTGTGGTGAGTACAGATGTATCTTGCAATCTATAGTTATATAAGCAAGAAGGAGTAATGTATTAACTGACATTAGGTATATACAGTTTTGATAGTACTGCAATGAATGTGGTCATAGAGCTGGACTGCAATAAGTGAGTAATGCCAGGTATAGTTCAATAAAGATGAATGCATGAAACCTGAGAATGTTAAGGAAATAAAGTTTTTACTGCATTAATTGTGGAATTTCAGCTGTATTGCAACACCTGCATTATATGAACTGTTCTGCAATAAAGACTGGAAGAATATACCACTCACTGCATGAAGTCACCCCTAATAAAGCTGCATTTTGCAATATGTGTGTATTTTGGGCTGTTGTTCATGGTATTAGTATTACACCTGCTTTGAACTAAAAACACAAAGAATACCACTAAGTGACTGAAGGTTAGCTAATAAAGAGTGTTCTGCTAAACTGTAGATTTGGAGCTATACTAAAATATATAATGCATTATGATATTTGTTCTGCACTAAGACCTGAAGCAATAATAGAAACGCTCAAGGTATATTGTGTATATCAGGATTGTCTTGTATTAACCATTGCATTTCAGCTATATGCATTCCTGCTCTTCGGTACACTGCTGCAGGCAAGTATGAAACTGTGATAGCTGTAGACTGCAAATATACCATCTGCAACTGTATATAGGTCAGGTAGCCAACCCAGCACTCCAGTATGGTTTGTACACATCACAGATATTTCTACCCACTAGGGGTATATTGTCTACACCTGCATTCCATGTATTAATGCACAGTTCACCTACTAGCTCTGTCATGCATGAATCGTATGCATGTGTCTTCAAGTATCACTGCAGTCTTGCATAACACTCTACCTCTATTACCAGGTCATATTTTGTTACCATGTGAGCTCTAAGCACATATCAGTCAATTGATATGTAGCAGTGGCTCAGTAGCTCAGTTTGATAAATGCTAGGGGTGATGTACATTTTGTCACACACAGACCAGGGTTCAAATCCAATGACAAGTACTACTAAATATTATTGAATCAGTTATGTATTGTTAATAGATGTTCTCCTCACAGGAATTACAGGCAAATAAATGGCTGCAGTAGGTATTAGACTGGGTTAATAATTTGTGTGTTCAGATGTACCAGAGTGTTAACAGGATTGCTCAGCAATGTGATAAGACATCAGAAAATAAAGGCAACAAGTACAATACTAATAACAGTTAATACAATAAATACAGTGTGTAATCTTGGTATGGTTGTATGCCATGCATCTGTGAATGCCTGCTGATAGTCTAACCCCATGCCTACCAAAGAGGGCATGATAGTCATAAACCCTCTGTACTGTGCACAATACATGTCTCTCAAGTGTCACACTGTCATGGACTGTGATCACTGTTGCATACTCCCTCGGTCACATACCTATAATGGACATGAGTTATGTCAATAGCACAGTCATACTACATCAGTCCACAGTACACCTTGGTAGTCATATATGTCCCCCTGACATGTAATAGTCCCCTGTAGTTGTGTAACTGTAGGTGTTACAGCTTGGCCCATACTGTCCCATTTGGATAGCTTGAGAGGTATGTACATGCTACAGAAGCTATAGTGCACTTGTATATATAAAGTAAGGGCAGACCTGTAAAGTATATAAGAGTACTGTTGCAAACAATATAGCCTATACTGGTATTAATGCACTGTATTTCTCCCCCCCCCCACCCTTTATCTGCATCATAATTTATTATTGTTATACATGGGTTATGGTTTACTATTAACATTTGCTGTTTTCAAAATGTTATGTTGGAACTTGTGTTTTATTATTGTTATGTATTACAATGGTTGCATACTAACATACCTTGTTGAATTACCTATGTTGTTGGCCTTATGCATAACTGTTACTGGCATGCTGTTACTATACTGAATGTTATCTCACTTATTGTTGTGTTTCATATGTTATGCAATGTTATATTATTGGGTTATTTGCAACGTTCTGGCATGCTATTATAACTAACTAAATGTTCTATTCATTACTAACCTGTACATTTTGAAATACTTCAACACCATAGCTCGACTTGGTAGGCCAGTTCTTGGCAATACACCTACCCTACCTCAGCTGGCCAAGGCACCAGGTCCCAGGATGTCTGGGACACAAGCAATCGGTGCCCCCTCTGCTGGCCCTGCACCACCTACAGGTGGAATCACCTCAGGAGATGGGGCCCCTCCCCTGGGAGCGGGCATGGAGGGGGGTTGCAACCTGGGAACAGCTACTGGTCATGGTGCGCAGGATTGTGCATCATGGCTATGAGGATTGCCTGTGCTGGACTGAGGGAAGACTGGCCAACCTGGAGGAGCCCAGCCCACCCACCACAGCCACTTTTGTTGACTGCCCATGGGTGTTGAGCTCAGTCTCACTGTTGCCGTCTGGGGGCACATGGCTCTCTGATTCCATAACACCCTCCCCACTCAAGGTGATTACCCCCCTCATGTGTCACACATGGCTCCTGTATGCTGTCTTGTCTATCTTGTCCGTTTGCATATGCAACCTCTCCTACCCAAATTACCTCCCCACATGTACCTATATCCCTTCCCCAACATTCCATTTTCTCCTTTAAAAAAGGGCATCTGTCCCACAAAACATATATTGCCCCATACATAGCTCTCCATTTCACACCCACATCCACTGGACACAATTATTACAATAATTAATGCACACATTTATGTTGCCCTCACCCCTCTCTTTGGGATGTGAGGCTCCTAATTCCAAATTCTCTACAACCTGCACAGCTGCTTCTGTGCAAGAAATGGAGAGCTATGGTCCTTTCCTACATCTGTGATGTACATCCCTACCTGCCTTTCAGTATGTTTTCCCCCTGCTTGCCCCCTTTCACCACTTTCCTATCACCCCTTTTTTCTTTTTTTTAAAATTAGCACAGGTGTAAACAAAATGGCAAGCCACACAAACTTACCTTAATTACCTTCTCTGTTTCTGACTCTGTGAGGTACATCTGCAAGGCAGGCACCCTTGCCAAGTCTCGAACTCAGGACCTTGTCTACTATAGCATAGTGTATTAGCCCAGTAGGCCACTCAGCTGTGAAATGCAGTAGGAGTTTCCATAAACATATCCTGTTGCCAGTGACACTGCTTGTACATATAATGTCAAAAATGACAGTGTACTTGGCACAGTTATGCAGACACCAAACCAGTACACAACCAAATAAATAATGATGGATGTACATGTGGCCTGGGATAGCATGTATAGATGTCAACTGCACAGACTGTTGCAGAATGTCCATAGTTGTGCCACCTGCTTTTGGAACAGTTTTCACAAAACCTATTCTGTATGTTGAAGTACTGGCAAGTCAGTACAAATTGAGATTAGAAAATCATGACAGTTCAGTGTCATACGTCCTACCCATCCAAACACTGATGCTTATGAGAATCCTGTGTAACAGACTGTATGTATGCACATATAGCTTGCAAATGTATTTATTTATTTTTTTATTTAACATTTGTTGACCGGGAAAGTCTGACTACAGCTGCTGTAGTATTGACTGGATAGCTCAGTTTGTTAAATTCTTAGCATGCTGTACATTTTGCCATCCACAGTCCTGGGTTTGAATCCAGTGTGTTGCACTTCAATGACATGCTTGTGAATAGAACAAATAATGACGGAGTGCTGCAATTTTAAGCAGAACAGGTTGCTGCTAATCCATTCACTGCTACCCTTGTTTGCACTTCAAAAGTCTGCGGGTAGGGACACACTGCACAGATATGTATAGACTTCCTAAATGTCACCTATCACTCTCTGAATGGCACTATTACATAACATATAGGTTCATAGGTAGGTACTAGGCTATCTGCCCAAAGGCATTTATAAGCCTAGCCGGAATGTGTTGGCTTTCGCTGCCCCCTTAGATTAGTTCCCTGTGCCTCTGTCCAGCAGAGCCATTGAAGTGATCCCTGGGGTAATCTTTCTGTTTCCCATCCACTTCTCAAGGTTTCTCTTGAAGAGGATTAGCGAGGAGCTCTGCCTAATGTAGATTGGAATCTTGTTCCAGAGCATGGAAAGTCTCTGGGACAGGAATCTTTCCCTCCAGCACATCCTATTTATTGTTGTGGTGAGGTTTAGATCCCTGGAATGTGTGGCTTGAATGGATATGGTTTTCTTTAGGTGGAGCATGTTCATCAATTCTGGGCTGGACATGGCCTTGTATGTCAGGCAGAGATCACCTCTGAGTAGGTGGTATGCAACCAAGTAGAGCTGGAGTTTCTTCAGTCGAGCTGCATAGGGCATCTGCTTGAGGCCAGTGATCCTCTTGGTGAGGTACTTCTGTGGTCTTTCCAGTTGTTGCAGGTGTCTTGTAAGGTACATCCCAAATGGGGCATTGTACTCTATGATGGGTCTGATGAGTGATGCGTAGAGGGGCCCAATGACATCTTTCGATCTGGATGCAAACCCTTTTGTGATTAGGTGGGCCACATAGAAGGATTTTCTAACCACTTTGGCAATGTGATTATCAAAGGAGAGGTTACTATCTACTTGGGTCCCCAAATCCCTTATTACATCTTCCGTATTTAGGGGGCTACCACCTATGTGACAGTTTGTGGGTACTTTGTTTTTTCCAGAGGGGATGACTATGCACGTTTTGGCATTTAGCTTGAGGCCATGGTTTTGACACCAGGTATCTGCCTCAGTGAGACCCTTTTGGAGGATGTCTGCCAGAGAGTCAATTATAGCCCCTAGTTTACAGTTGTCTGCAAGCTTGGTCAGCCATAGTCCTCCTGTGCTTGCCTGTACCTCTGAGAAGTATATGCTGAACAAGAGGGGTCCTAGGACTGAGCCCTGGGGAATGCCACTTGAAACCAGTTTAGAGTCAGACCTAGCTTCCGCAACTCTTATCATGTGGGTTCTGTCCGTGAGCCAGTTGGCAACCCATCTCATGATGTAGGGGTTTATGTTCAGGCTGGTGAGCTTGTCTATAATACCTGAGTGGGGAATAGTGTTGAAGGCCTTTGCAAGGTCTAGGTAGGCTGTGTGGACCACCTTTCCCTCGTCTATAGCCTTGGTAACTGCCTCAAAGACATGTACCTTAAGCACATGCCTCACCTGGACTGTTATGGTTACCCTCACATTGGCTCTGCTGTAACAACAGAGCTGATACTGCTCCCTTACTGACACATGCAGCTTGCTGTCCTCTAATGTGTTCACACTCCCCAGTATGACTCCTGGGCAAAACGCAGCAAAATATGCAGCAGTATGTTCAGCCACCTACTACAGACCTACCATACTTCACAACCCCAAGAACAAAGGATCCACACAACACACATGCATAAAGGGGTGGGGGTCAAAGGTCAAGCAACAGGGACACTTGTCACAGTCTTTGTCTACAAACATACACAGCTGATAGACCAGCAGCTATTGCAGCAGCATGCATATTCTGATGCATATGGCGTATTACTCTCACATCTGTATTCCCCCTTACTGATCTCAATCCACATTGTTTAACACAGAACTGCCACAAAATCAGAAAGGTGTTTCACAATGGCCAAACATAGCATGCAAAACTGTGGACATACCACATAAATCCCAACAGTGGACAGTATTTTTACCTATCATCTGCAGTGCTGTAGTCTCCACACCTCCATAATGTCCATCTCACAGACTAGGAAAGGGGCCAAGGTCTACATGAAGGCCATAAATATAGTACTGTTGTTCCATGCCACTGGTTAATGAAAGTGCAACTCAGCTCTTCTGGATGCAGTTAGCAAATCTGAACCACTGACTCGTGCACAGGCAATCACCTGTTAATGAACATTACTGACAAAAGGCAAGCAGCTGCCTATGGTAAACAGGTCTGTGACTTGCTTTACCAAGACAGGCTGTGATTTCAGAAGCCTTATTCTTCAGGATTTCTGGACTAAATGAGTACAGCACTCTACCAGGTATGTAATAAAAGTCCCCATTTTATGGTACACAGATGGGAGGATGCAGTTATGGGGAATAGGGATTACAACAGTATGCCTGTAGTACATCTGTGGGAATGATATGGTGATAGTCTGCTGTCCAACAGCTACAGGCATGCCTTTCAACTCTGCCTGCTGTGACTTATATCACAGCTCTGGCCCTCTCACTCCCTCCTACAATGGTCAGTTCTTGTACGAATGCTACTAGATTGTCTGTTAGACAATAGTGATAAGTAAGTAATGGTGGACACAGCTGGCGTATCACATGATGCACTGTCATTCAGCTCCTCTCAGTCTGTGAATGTCATGTAGAAAGAGTTCAAACATTGTACGGCTGTCCCTGACTGTCCTTGATCTACTCTGGCTAGGTACTGTTTAGTCGACATTCATAGCTCATTGTTTGAGAGCTATGGCTAACATACCTGGTGACTCCCTACAGCAGGACTTCAAGTCATAGCCAATAGTAGTGGGGAGACACAGGCCTGACCTCAGTGACAGAGTGTACATATTGATCATACAAAGTAAGGGAATGACTAAAGTAACAGATATTACTGTAGCATAACTGTTTCTGAGGGTTCTGGTGTGTGACAGCCAGATTCCCCATATTCTGAGATCAACCATTAAGTATTGTCCAACCGTTTTCCAAACAACCACAAGTTTCTGGCAAAGGGTCCACATATATCAGGCACATATACACATGCCGCAAACATCTGTGTACCATAGAAGTCCGACACCTACAGGGAAGATACCCTACAGCATGTCTGTAGTGCTGTCTATCATTGCGTCACATGGATGTTGCTGGACTGTCCCCATATACTTGTAGTAACACTCACCTATTCATTGGACAGTGGCTGTATGACATAGTGCTGGGACGTTGCCCATAGGGGACACACCACAGTTGATGGCATCGATGGGAGTGGAGACATATAACACACTCCATCACAGCACACAGGGACATAACCAGTATTTCCACTATGTTGCTGATAGCCACATACATACTGTGTTGATAGATAATGGGGTATGATGTGGGAGTTTGCGGAGGATAGAGCAGGCCAATTTGGATGTGCAGGGTGTGTACATAGTGGCGATCCAAGTATGCGGTCCTGTGTTGTGTTCACCTCTTTTTGTCTTTCAGAAAGGATGTATAGACGGAGGCACCCGCTGTTTTCAGCTGCGGAAAATGATGTAATCCTGGATGGCCTCAGACTGCATCACAACATACTGCTGTCCACGAGTCACCAGAATTGTGAGCAACATGCTGCACTGTGGGCTGACCTCATTACAGCAGTAAACCAAGTAGGGCTACAGGAGAGAAGATACAAGAAGGTCCAACACTAGGTGACAGATATAAATGCTACATGGCAAAGGGCCGCTGCTGTGGACAGGGACCGTGCTGCCACCAGTGGAGGTCCTGCAGTAGAACAACCACTCTTGGCCACAGAGGAATTTCTGGTGAACCTGGGATCAACCACCAGTTCCCAAGCATCTATCACCCCATACATCTTGAAGGTGGGTGCAATAGTATTCACAGCAGAAGAGCATCCAGGTAGTCCTCCTGTGTTCATCACTGTAATACTGTAATAGTCATTGTAGCAGCCTCTACATACCAGTACATGGATGTCAGGTCAATCACATTTGTTTTTGCTGACAATACCGCTCCTCACATTTCCATAGGTATGTCAGGTGTAGCCATTGGCCAACGTCCTGTAGCGGCTGAGTGTGAAACTGTTTTTGTATGGATAATATATACCCGAAAAATGTTAAGGGCTGCCATTTTGCTGTAGACACAACTGATATGCTTAGCCAGAGTACAATACTTGTATGTTCAGTTTCGGAGGGGTTAACTAACGTGCAGAATCAGTAATCACAGTAGTGTATTTGCATGAGCTGTAACATATTTGCACTTAGTTTTGCGAAGGTCGATGCAGTCTGCTATACAGGAGGCAATAATATGCTCAAGACAGGTGCACTGTGTTTTAGGTGTAGGTCTACCACATACACTGACATATTGCTTATCTCACAGGTGTATAGTATTGGCAACATTAACTGGACATAGCTGCAGTGCATGTTATAAAGGGCCTGTCTTGTCTGTGTATGTTGTAGTCTGCTTGTGTGTTGTGCATGGGATCAGAAATACGATGTGGTATGTATCATGCAGTTGTGGCACCTCACCTGTATATATATATATATATATATATATATATATATATATATATATATATATATATGTGTGTGTGTGTGTGTGTGTGTGTGTGTGTGTGTGTGTGTGTGTGTGTGCGTATGTGTGTGTGGATCACCAGACATAACAGTTCAGGTATTAATGTAAGTATGTTGTCTTCCTCCTCACTGGTGACCATGGGGATTGGAACGTGTCCCCCTCACAACTTGATGTCAGTGTCTCATCAGACTCTGATGATGATGGTGGCCACAGTGAGGCACAAGTGGGGTTGTTTGGGGCTGAATCTGTCCCATGGGTTGACATCCCACTTTCTCCCCCCATTGTCCCCGCACACAGTCAGTATGCCCAGACATATCAGACAGTCAGAGTGTGGTGGCATCAAACAGAACAGTGTGGCAACTATGGCATCAGTGAGTGTAGACACTAGCCATAGCCACAGTGCTGGTGAGGTCACACACAGGCAGATTGACAGGGGAGCTCGAAGGAGGACTGCTGCCCATCCACTGCCTGTCACAGGTGTCACATCATGAGTCACTCAACGCATGTTTCAGTCCACCATGGAGGCACAGGCATGTTCCAAATGCAACACCAGATGGATGCTTAGGATCATGGATGCATCACTGTCTGACATCAGTGACTCCATCCACCATATTGGTAATGCCATGCGTCAATTCACTGATGTAGTGGACAAATGGTGAGGTGAGACATTGTCAGTCCTTGACTGCACATTGTCTGTGCTACAACATGTGGTGGAAGTAGGGCAACAGACACATGGCCATAGGTCAGCAACAACATCCGCTGAGAGTCCACATAGCTGGGCACACTCACAGTCCTGTAGTGGTGGTACCACCAGCACTACAGAGGTGTGGGTGCTGTCCACACCATGATGTGGCAGGCCATTGGCAGTTGGCACATGGTCCTGGGTGATCCCATGATGGTCACAGGCACAGCAGACACCAGTCACTGTCAGTAACCAGTACCGCATCTGACCTTGAGCATGGTGGTGCCTATGCCACGCCTGGCAAAGCCAGTTCCCGTGTTCATGGCCAGAGACAATGAACTGTCCATCCTGCCATATACGGTCTACTGCTGTCCAACATACCCATGTGTAGGGCTAGCACATGGCTTGACTGTGTATGTGCACACACTCAAACATCACTCTCACATGCAAGTAACCAACAGACACACACGGCACCTCTTCATGGCCCAGCTGACCAGCGCCCCTTCCTGTCTCACACACACAATGCCAACTGTTGGGCACAGCCTAGGCTTCTCTCACCCCCACACCACACCCTGTGCATGTGATGACACCTGTGCCACATTCCTGACATTCATACCATCAGTGCAGGGACATGTAAATATGTGTCTGATGCACAGGGTGACTATAGTACATTACATGACATTTTGTAGTGTGGTAGTATTATGCCATGACAGGTGCTGTATGCTGGCATGTGTCATGAGTACACATCAAAGTGTTTGTACATTTGTTGCATAATATTACATTGGCAGTAATGCTGCAAACTGACAGGTGTCTCTCAGTCCTTTGCAAGTTTCTGTTCCATGGGTCTGCATGGCTATGTTGTGGAGACTTGGTGGCAATACAGCAGCTGAGGATGGCATAGTAGCAAAGCAGAAATATGACATCAGCAAGGTATGCCTGTATATTTGCATGGTTACCTTGGTGTGTATGCATAGAGCAGTGTGTCAGGGAAAATGGAGGCAGACAGTATAATCCTCCATGCATACCCAATGGCAAGGCATGCTACCCTTGATACATGTCACCTGGGTGTTCTGCACCTACAAATGAGGGGTGATGGTGGATAGCATGTATGCCTACATACATTTGGGCTATTTAGGGCCAGCAGATAGTCACAGGGCCTTAAAATAAGTAAACATTGCACACAGATAGGCAAGGGTATATACTTACACATTCACAGAGTTGTCATTTTTGAGATTAGAACCCCTGCTTATCAAGTATTATATACTCTAGCACTATGTGCTTAACGCATGTGCCACAGAGCTTACTTGTTTTGGAAGTGTCTGCCAGTGATGTTAAGATGGATGACATCAGCAGGCCCTGTAAACGAGACCAGTGGGGGGGTTGACAGGTAGGCACAGAGCCCTAAAATGTACAACCATTGCACAGGGATAGAGTTACACACACACTCACAAAGTTGCCCTTTCAGAGATTAGGACCTCTACTTATCTACTAGTATACACTACAACACTAAGTGCTTACTGCATGTGTCACAGAACTTACATGTTTTGAAAGTGTCTGCCAGTGCTGCGAAGGTGGATGACATCAGCAGCTGTTGACAGGGAGGCCACTGTTGTGGAAGACGCTAGTCACAGGGCCATAAATTGATAGACCATTGCACAAACATAGGCCTAATGGGCATGTCTGTACTGCTGTATGGAAAATATCTACATACACATACAAGGTAGCTGATGTCTGATTAGAACTCCTACCTGTATACTATTACAATCAAGAGCTCATAGTAGTAGTTGCATGTGCCAATAGTTACATTTGGTATACAAGTGGCTGCAGCACCACATCATGCTACACCTTTATGTGGCTATGTATATATATATATATATATATATATATATATATATATATATATATATATATATACAGATATCTGTTACCTCTAAATATATATATATATATATATATATATATATAGATACATACACACACACACACATATATATATATATATATATATATAATGTGTGCGCGTGTGTGTGTGTGTGTGTGTGTGTGTGCACCACATACTGATAGATCAGGATAATCATGTCTGAGGGGGAGAGGGAGAGACAGATACATGTACATAGCTGTCTGTATGCAGAGAGATATAATACACATCTCAGTTCTTTAGGTAGATGAGGCATCAGACATGGGATGAAATTAGCCAAGTGTAGGAGCATGCCTAGTGTGACCATCAGTGCTTCCAAGATAACTCCAGGCCAGACTTACCTGTACACCAGTCCGGGATTTGGTGTGCTAAAGCCAACAGGCTGCTGCACCTGATTCAACAGTCTAGTGGCTCCCTGAAATCCCCTTCATATGAACAAACTTTCAAAAGTTCGACATTCATATGGCTGAGACCATATGATCGAACTTTTGAAAGTTCTAACATATAAAGCAGAGATCCCTATATAGCCCGAAATCAGGAGACTTCCCTTTTCTGCACTGCAGTGCTATATTGGAGTAGGAATATTAAAGTAGCATGGGGGCTTTTCCCCCTGCTAAATGCAGTTAGTGAAGTGTTTTTGTGTGTTTTACATTGTTTAGCAGATGTTCGACATTTCAAACTGTCAATCATATGGTCTCGGCCATATTAAAGTCGGCATTTTGAAATGTCGAACATCTGAAGTAGACCCCCTCCCTGATATTATGTCCAAGCATTTCCCTGGCTGTGAGCTGCACATAATATCTGAGTAATACCTAGGGTGTGTTCAGATTGTAATAGACTGTACAGGGTTTTGCATCATATGTCTGGTACATTTTACATAGCATTGTGATTTTCTAGTTCATCACTGGCACATCATTATAGATTGTCATTAGGAACTGATGAGAGACATTTGAGGTACTGACTCCATACACAACAGGGAACCCATGTTACTGCATGACCTGTTATTCTCGGCACTTTTTACATTCACCTGTCCACTAGTTAATCTTTCTGCTTATATGTGGGCCTTTGTCCCACTCCTGTTCATGGCTTTGTCCATATTTCCTGCTTTAAGTAATTGTAGGTTTGCTGTGACTGGGGTACATGTTGTAACACCACACACAGGGTTACAGATTTCACACCTCTGGCTGTACATGTTTAGCAAGATGTCCAGCATTCCACCCCATTTGACTGCTCTGCTCCGCTCCTCAAACAGTTGTGTACTTTTGGTAATATACTACTACATAGTGCCCACTGACTTGTTGTAGGTACTGACACAGTTACGTGATGGTCTTTACATCCTGCTGCTACTCTGACTCTTTACAACCTGCTATTGTACTAGTCACCTTCTACATTACTCAGAGCATGTGTAATGTCCATGGCTGTGGCCCCCTGTCCCTCCATTGTCACTGGCTTTGTTTAGCTTTCTTGCGGTAAAGGATTTTGATATATTGACAGTCTGTGGGACTCCTACTACAGGAGTACCTCACATGCAACATTGTAGTTGCAGCCAGCTTCGGAACATGAACACCTTCAACCATGCTAATGTACTTAGCCCCCTGAGCTGCGCCAGCCACCAGAATCCAAATTGTAGCTTGCTACAGATCCCCCACCATACCCCAAAATTCTCACTACACCTTTCTAAACATACTGGAAAATATTAAGATAGAACCAAACACCCTAATACTGGGTGATTTTAACTACCCTGCCATTAACTGGGAAAACTACTCATGTCCCAACACCTTTGCGCAACGGTTCTTGGAATTCATAAATTCCAACGCCCTGGATCAACTAATCCATAGTCCTACCAGGGGCTCCAATATCCTAGACCTGGTCATTACCAACATGGGAAATCAATGCTCCATACCTATGGTCACTCCTCGTTAGTCAGGTCTGACCATAAGCTAATCACCCTTAACATCCACATCCCACCCCCACCCCCAGTAAAGAAACCACCATAAAAACTTCTCCAAAGCCAACTTCATGCTACTTAAGTCAGAAGTGACAAACTTCATGACACCCATGCAGACGGAACTGAAACTGCTGAATCCTACACTAAGGCACTGTACGAGCACATCCACTCATGCATGAATCGTGCCATCCCAAATAGAACCAAAATGCTCTCATCCAAAAAGGAAGCCAATCTGGTGGTCCCCTGCCATAAACAAACTTTACAACAAAAGGAAGAAACTTTTGCAGAAAAGAGGAATATCCCAACTCCCTTACTAGCCTCAGTAAAAAACTGAGATGCCTCATAAAATCCTCCAAAGCTAGTTACGAAAATAAAATTGCCAAAGATTCCAAAGACAACCACAAAGCATTCTATAACTATGTCAAAAATCTAAATGGCAATGCTCAGATCTGCTCTGAGCTAAAACAGAATGGCATTAAATATACTGATCCAAAGGATATTGCCAATATCCTGGCAGATCGATTCAGTGCCAACTTCACCCCTCTCACCCCCTAAATGGCCCATCTCAATACCGGAAGATTGCCAAATTCCAGTAATAACGGCCACACAGGTACAAAACGCACTCTCTAAAGCCAAGAATACAGCATCCATGGGACCAGATGACATCCCGGGCTGTGTACTACATGAACTACAATATGAACTGGCACCTCACCTAAGTGTCATGTTTAATCATAGCCTCACCTCAGGTTTCGTGCCCACTGAGTGGCGAGAGCTACAGTTATCCCAATCCACAAGGGGATCCACCTTGGATCCCGGAAACTACCGTCCCATCAGTCTGACAAGCCTCATCTGCAAGGCCATGGAGCGTATTATCATGGAACTTATAAACAAAGACATTGGCAACCTTCAAACACTGGACCCCACCCAGTTTGGGTTTGTGAAGGGCCGATCTTGTCTCCTGAACCTGATTAACTTCTTTGAATCAGTCTCCAGAGCCATGGACAAGGGTAAGGTGGTCCACACAGCCTATCTAGACCTTGCCAAGGCCTTTGACACCATCCCCACTCTGGAATCATAGATAAACTTACTAAGTTGGGCATTAATCCCTATGTCACCCAATGGGTTGCTAAATGGCTTACTGATAGAACCCACACTATAAAAGTAGCTGACTCCAAATCCAGCTCCAGACAAGTGACAAGTGGAGTACCTCAGGGTTCAGTCCTGGGGCCGCTCTTGTTTGGCATCTACTTCTCTGAAGTACAGGTCAACACTAAGGGACTCTGGCTAACAAAGTTTGCAGATGACTGCAAACTGGGAGCCATTATTGAATCCCCAAATGATGTGCATACTCTACAAAAGGGCCTTACAGAAACAGATGCTTGGTGCCAGAGCCATGGGCTCAAGCTCAATGCCAAGAAATGTATTGTTATCCCCTTTGGGAAAAAACATGTATCCATGAATTACCATATAGGTGGCAGTACACTAAACACAGAAAGTGTGATAAGAGACTTAGGGACACAGGTGGACAGTGGTCTCACGTTCGATAACCACATCGCCACAACAGTCAGGAAATCCTTCTATGTGGCACACCTCATCACTAAGGGCTTTTCATCCAGAAAAAAGGAGGTCATTGTCCCACTGTACTCATCCCTCATTAGACCCATTATAGAATACAACGCCCCATTTGGTACAATGACATCTGCAACAACTGGAAAGGCCTCAGAAATACCTCACTAAAAGAATCACAGGCCTAAAGCAGATGCCCTACGCTGACCGCCTTAAAAAACTCCAGCTATACTCTGTCGCATATCGTCTACTCAGAGGCGATCTCTGCTTAACATACAAGGCCATGTCAAACCCTGAGCTGTTGGACATGCTACACTTAAAGAAATCCCAATCCCTCAGAGCTACACGCTCCAGGGATCTAAACCTTGTTATCACAATAAACAAAACATGCTGGAGGGATAGGTTCCTGACCCAGAGACTCCCCAGACTCTGGAATAGATTGCCCATACATGTCAAACAGAGTGCCTCTTTGGACCTCTTCAAAAGGAACCTTGACGACTGGATGGGAGAAAGGAAATTCACCCCAGGGATCACGTCAGTCGCCCTGCTAGACAGGGGTCCAGGAAAGTAAATAATGTGGGAAGAAATAGCCAGGGAATTGTTATGGCTAGGCTTGTATAGGCCCTAGGGCTGATAGCCTAGTACCAACCTATGAACCTATGAACCTATGAACCTATGAAGAAAATGAAGTTTAATTCCTGACACTATCAACATCAGACGGACATACACTTTAACCCCTGCATATTGAGAAAATAGAACATGTCCCCAGGTTGATTGGGACAGCCCTGGGATTGTGTGGTCTGCTGCTATAACCTTGCAGACATACCGTTACTGCAGTTGTATGGGAACACAGCTGTGTTTGGGGTAGGGGACTCTAGCATTGACAGTCATGTGTCTGTCCTACGACCCTGCTGTTTCACATTTCCCTCACATACTGCAGTGGATTTTGTTGCCTTGTGGCCTACTGCATATTATGGGGCAGACAGTATTAGACAGAGATTTCCTATTGTCTCACATAGCTGTTAGTTCTCTGCAAGTAGCTCAGTAGCCCACTCAATTCCCTTGCATACATGCAGCAGGTCCATACATATGCTACCATAGTCTAGTACCCTATACATTTATTGTGAAGAAGAGTGACTTACCTTGTGAATGCAGCAGTTCAAAAAACAGTGTTTCAATGCTGACTCTGTCAGATGCATGCAGTACGTAGCCAATGCATGGTAAGGTACAGGTTTTGTGGTCTGACTAGCATCCATTTTACTATGTATGTGAATTGGAGGGAGGTGTCAGTCCCTAGGACACTAGGTTGTCAGTGCATGTGCTATGCGTTGCATCTCTGCCAAGGCCAAGTCATACTGGACACACCTACGTCTGCCTACAGGGACAGCCTCAGGGGGTTCCTTCCCTGAGTCCCCCTGTGGGTGTGGCGACCATGGCACTGGTGGGGGACTGTGTTTCCCCTCCCTGTGATGATCCTGCTGCAGCTATTTCCATAGGATTATATTGTGTAGCATGGCACATACTGTGAACATCTGTGCACATGTGGCTGGAGAGTAATGCAGGGCTCCAGCAGATATATTGAAGCAGCAGAGCTGTGACTTGAGCAGCCCAAACACACACTCTATGATGTTCTTAGTTTATGAGTGTGCCTCATTATGGCATTCTTTGGTAGGTGTGTGTGCATTTCTGATTGGTGTCATCATCCATGGTTCCAGTGCATAGCCAGCATCCCCCAGTAGATGGCTGTACAGGATGTCCCCCCTGGCAAAGATCTGGCACAACTGTGATGCGTGCCAGATATGGGAGTTGTGATAACTACCAGAGCTACCAGCACACACACTCATGATAATGCCCTTGGCATTGCACATGACTTGGCAGTTGATGGAGTGATACCCCTTGCGGCTGACATAGCCTCTACCCTCCTCACTGGCCGGTACTTTGATGTAGATGTGAGTGCAGTCTATGGTACCCAGTACCTCAGGGTAGTGTGCTACATGATAGGAGAGATGCATACCATTGGCCATCTCCTCAGGGGGTGCAGAGTAAATAAATGTGCTCACTGGCATGTGTCTGCATGGCAACCAGGAACTGGTGTAGTACCCTGGATGCAGATGCCTATAAGACCTCCCATCATGTCACCAGTTGGTCTTTGAAAAGTACCTGTAGCTAGTAATCTAAGGGCTACACATATTTGTTTCTACTGGGATGGGTTTTTCTCTATTGGCTCTGGGTCTGAGTTGAGGGTGGCAGAACTCAGTGAGTTCTTTTAGTATGTCCCTGTCCACCCTGTAGCACTCTACAATCTCCAGCTCATGTAGCTCCTGGTAGGTTACCCTGGGCCTAAACACTCTTCTTCTCAGTCTAGGCCTATTGTCAGTAGCAGCAACATTGACTTCAGCATCTAGCGCCTACAGATGTAGCAGACCTGCAGCAGCCCCTAGCATTCTCTCAGTTAAAATTCCCAAGTCTGTACTCCAATGGTGCAAAGTATGGGGGACAAATCAGATTGTAGGGTGTATGCATACTTTATAGTGCTCTGCTGCAGATGCAGCCTGTGTGATTGGATAACTATTATGCATTTCACCTACCAGGTACATCACTGAGGGATATGAATGGCCCAGTGTAAGTGGAAGAGGGGTTATCAGCAGTTTATACATAATTGACTTTCCCAGGCTATTTCCTTTGTTTTTTTTTTGTTTGTTTTTTTTTTTTAATTTCCTTCCCTGCTAAACACTGTGGCATGGTGCACAACAAACCCACTGCGCTGGTATAAACACTGCTCAGCAGTCTGGTCACACTCTCATGCACAGATATGTTCAGCATAGCTCAAACAAGCTAAAACACATGCCTTGCAGCTAAACAAAGCTTAGCAGCACTGGACATACTCCCTTTCTTAGCTGAGTGGTGCACCGCGCAAATGGGCACCGCTCAGCTCCAATCCACTTAAACGTATTGTGACATGCCCCATTTTGATGTTAGCTAGCTCTTCTGTGGACACCAGCATGGTTCTGGGGCTACACAGATTTTATCTGCAGAAACAGTTGCCCAGTTTTGCTATTCGGTAACCTCAGCTCATTTGCATCCAGATCCATGCCCAAAACCTGGTACTGCCACCTTAGTAACCACTGAAATCTATCATTATACATAGTGCATGCAAGGCCCTATAATGCATTATTCTCACATGTCTCTTATTTTTAGTTTTTAAACTTTTTAATATATTTTTTGCATAATGGCACTTTGTGAGCTGCTGCATGCTGCACAAATGTAATGTGGGTATTTAAAAAAAACATTATTTTATATTATTTTGCATTATTTTTCGAAAGACAGTGCATAGTTTTGCACATATCTGTGCCTACTGTGCAATCTCTGACCTTCTAAATGGGTTTTTACAGCCCCTGTTCTATTTTTACTTTATTGTACATGGAAATTTTCCGTGTACACTTTGGACACCAACACTGGGTCTGCAGGATTGTCTATCTTCTTGCTGGATCACTCCAGCACCCTCATTTGCATGCAATCCACCTGCTTAACAGGTGGTTTGCATGCCATGGGCACTTCCATGTCTGCGTGCTCATGCACGCCTTCTGCTCTGTTTACTTAATTGCAGAAAATCACTCCGTGTAGGCTTTATTAAATTCTCCTGTATGTTTTACTCCTATGTGGTGTTACGATGCACTCAGTTTTGTTGTACTTCAATATGTTACACTGACATTTTATATGACACATGCTTAAACCTAGAGCTCACCAAAACAGCAATCTAAACAATAGAACAACTGCATCTGACAATACAAAAATGAGAACTAAAGAAAGTCGCAGAATTAAGATTTCTGTAATGGGCAAGCCTCTGCAGGCCCCAGATGGGAAGATGTGTCTTGTACAATTCTGTGACTCTTATATAGAAACTGTGCTGTATCAACGACTGATGATAGGAGAACACTCCAAAATGCTCAATTACCGCAGTTTATTACATGTCCTGTATGCAATGAGTCAGTATCTGATTACCTTGACACAAAAATGACATTCAAAAGCAGTTGCAACAAAGAATCAAAGTGAAACCAATTTATGTTATGTTATGCTATAGCTTACATAAAGAAGAGGAGAAAATGTGATAAAAGTAAGTAAATTACATGCCTGGAGGGTAACACAGGAGAAAGACAGGCAAGCAGAAGGATGTGACGGCATGTCAGTCATAACCACAACAGCATAAGGTGGGGGTGGGGTGTATGTGACAGGTAAGCAGAGTAGTGTGGAAGACCAAGTCAAGTATCAAAGAGTAACAGGAAAGGGAAGTGAACACAGGAGACAAAATTTAGAATGAACAAAACACAAAGGAAGGAAGGGCATGCTTGAGATAAGTGTGATGTGAAGAAAATTGGAAATGGTAGGATAGAAAAGTAAAAAAAATATTAAATATGTGGTTTATATTAATGTTCATTAAAGAATGCAAAAAGAGGGTGTCACCAGGGACTGCTTAAAAATTGAGATAGCTAGTTGTAAAATAGGAAATGCTGAGATTTAGCTCTACTGATTTGAGAAGATAAGGCTCAGTGCCAATATAACTTGCTTATGAGGGAACTAAAATAAAATTTAACATAGTCACAAAGCAAACAATAGTAATGTGTAATATTTATGTGGAGAAATGTGTTTCTTAAAGGTCTTCTGGAAATCACTGTTTATTATTTTGCATAATGATTGTGGAAAAGCACACAAAAAGAATCAAAGAAGTACAGCATTGTCCTTAGTGACATCCATTCTAAGTAAGGTAATGTGTCTGTTAAACTCTTTGACGTTCATTGCCTAAATGTCATTTACCTGGAAGGATATTGCCTGCTTAGTGTGATGCAGTTTTACGACTATGCCAAAACATAAACTCTTTAAAAAAGTTTATACATGTAGTATGCATTGAGTTTAATAAAATCTTCAACATGTGCTTTATAGGAGATTGGTACTAAATAAGTGTGCCTGAAATTTGGTGTTTAACTCATTGCAATGGTTAGAAAATAGCTGTGCAAACAGAGAGTAGTAATGACAAAGTATTGTAAGGTGAGACAGGTATGTAGCAAGGTATGTTAGAGAATGTTCTGCCATCTGTAGTGTTCAAGGTGGTTTTGTTGGCAATGTGATACTTAAGGGCTTGAAAAATGAACAATTTTATGGATGACTTAAAGATTGGTAGCTAATGATAGATGCTGCATGGGATCTCAGTTCTCTGCATAGCCTGAAAAGGTTGCTGGTATGGGTTTAGAAAATGAAGTTAGGCTTCATTGATTAAAAAAGCAAAATAATGTAGCTTGAAGAAATAAAATTCAGTTATAAATGTATGGAAGTGATGTGCATTGAAATGTTCTTGGACAGGCACCTTTAGGTCATCCTTGTGCCAGTTCTAAACCTTCTGTTACAATGAAAACGGATACTTGCCAGAATAAATACGATTCCATGGTACTATGCTTGACGACCAGGGTTCTGAACTCAGAGTCCATCCTATCACTATACTGAGCATGGTTAAGCTAGTTCTGTAACACTCATCTCAGTATTCAAGACCAGATATTTACAGATGCATGATTTTGGTATGGAAGTCTAGGAAATAATGTCAAGGGTTGGGTTGGGAGGGTGGCTTAAGGGTTGGGAGGGTGGCTTAATGGCTAAGGTGTTTGCCTTACAAATACAAAGTGCAGGGTTTGAGTCTCAAAAGGGATAATTGGCTAGGCTTAAAATGGCTCAGAAGGGCAGTTAGCTTAGTACTAAACTATGAACTATGAACTATAAGGGGTAAGTGAAATTAATTTCATGGAAGAGGGTTGTGATATGTATTATATATTATATGATGAGCATACCTCTCAACTGACCAGATTTTCACAGAATCCCCATAATTTGCCTTATATTTTTGGTGTGTTCCTCATAAAAATGAGTTTTTTCTGGAAAACCGTCAGCATTTGAATTCACTAAATAATGACAAACATTTGGGTTTCAGACTTCATATCCTTCAGAAAATGCATGGTAACATAAAAACTTTTATTCTGGCAACTTTGTAAGTTTATTAGAACAATCCTTAAAATTTGTCCCTATTTTGGGGCCTTTGTCCCCCATTATTTTTGGCTGTGTCCAGACATCTTGCACTAAGAGGTTGAGAGGTATGATGAGGAGTGATTCACTACAGAATTTAAATTGTGTTTGCAGGTTTGTGGATAGAGTCATGGCTGTTGGTAAAGATCAAGAGGGACGTGGAATCTTTGGAAAAGGAAGAAGCAAATTACATAGAAATATAATTAGCAGGGGGTGCAGGGAAATATTTTTTATTTATTTATTTTTTGTATAATTTTATCATATTAGATTCATTCTAAAATGACTGATTTTTTTTTCATTCACACTTTGAAGTTTTCAGCATTTTACGATAGAATCCTAATAGAATCCTACATTTTATTTTACATTATTAAGAACTGCTCATTTTACATTTTATGACAGTTTACTTATGACATGCCTTAGTAAAAATATTTTATTAAAGTATAAATTTTCATGGAGTTTTATGATAACAGAGACATTCAGTATAGGAGATAATACAGCATTATTGTAAAAAGAACAGATGTACTCTGCTTTTAGCATTTTCAACAATAATATGCTACTCTAAATTATGCAATTTAAAAATAGCACAACTGTGTTTAACATCAAATTTATTGTTATAAGACAAAAGTTGAAACTGTGTATGTGATTTCACAATTAATAAAATTCCCCTGTGATACTGTTAACTTTTGCTTTCAGGATACCTTAAGAAAGCATCTATCACTAGGTGATTAATTACACCACAGGGTTTAATAAGTATTCTGAAATACAAGATGATTGCAAATCTGCCTCCTGTCTTCAGAAAAAGGTTATAAAGCTTGATTAATTAGCTTGATTCTTTTACTGAAAATAGCAATTTCAACACAAGGCTCTGATAAGCAGCTACTTCTTATAACACTGTGTTGCTCAACTTTTATATAAATTAAGTGATATTTTCACAATGCATGTTTTATTCTTCTAACTTTAATTTACCATCAGGTATTCCCAAACGACCCTTTAAATATCTTCATACATCACTATATGATGATTATCTGCTACCTGTGTAGCATAAGCCTTCTCAGTCATTATGGCTACATCTTATCTATAAAGCTCTGCTAAGCATAATTCCATTTTCCAATTTTTGACATTGTAAACTGCTTTTTGAACTAAATGTTGTAGCATATTCTTTATCTGTAAGTATGTGTGTCTGTGTATTATCAAGATGAAGAATAACACTTCTTCATTTGTTTAATATAAGTTAAAATGACGAAAACAAAACGTTTTTACATCCACATATTGAATTTCCTTTCTCCAACATCAGCATTCGACATTATTTGACATGGCAGAAGGTGAACTTAGACACCCAGGTATTCAGTTTAACATGCCGTGAATATTTTACTTCCACAGCACATGTTTTTATCCACACCCCCTGCAAATTCTGCATTTCAAGCTTTTGATTGTAAACCTAAAAATATGTATATCTATACACACACACACACACACACACACATATATATATATATATATATATATATATATATATATATATATATAGTCTGTCATTTCAGTGAAAAGCCTATTTGTTGAATACCTTTTTGTCTAACCCTATTCATCAAAGCCTTAATCCATCAAACATTAATTTAAGTGAATTTTTTTTCCCAGGGTAAAAAAACTCTTGTCCAACCTAATGAGTGTTACAAAATTTACGAAATTTAAAACCCACCCAGGTGGGGGCTGCACCCCCCCCCACTCTCCCCCTAACTTAATATATCAACTCCAAGATCACAATACAATGGGGAAAAGGCAAATTCCCAATGATGGCCAAGCGTTTTTTCCACTGGGAAAAAAAAATCCTTAAACAAATGTTCAACAGTTTAAGATTTTGCTGAATAGGGTTCGACAAAAGGTATTTTATAAACAGGTTTTCCGACAAAGTGAAGTAGCCCCACATGATTATATGTATATCTCTCTTTCCTTCTCTCTCTCTCTCTCTCTATATATATATATATATATATATATATATATATATATATATATATATACACAGATACATAAATAGATAGATATTTGTTTTAGCATGTTTTTGTATTTGTAAATATGTTTTGTTCATTTCATATATGATCCTATTCCCCCTGGCTGTGCCTGCAAATCGTTCATTCAAATCAGTGCACTACCCCAGTAAACAAATACAAATAAATAAGGAAATGTTTTCAGGGAATATTCATAACCTAATGTAAAAATTAAATGCAGTACTCAAGTCAAAAATGTCACTTCAAAACATTAACAAACTGTGTATCATAAGAGTTGCAGGGAGGCACAGATTGCACTCAGAAGTGTGCTAAGTGAAGTAAATTTATTCAGGGAGTGTCATTTTCAGGATATTCTAACCAAATTGATATTTAAATATGCATACTGCATATAAATGGCTATGGCAGCCTTTTTCACCATAAAAAGGAATGTTTTTCATCTTGCATTTAAACTCTCTTAAGTCACATAGCTTCCCAATAAGGCAATCAGTTCTGCTGTTGTTAAAAGTGAAATAAAAATATCAAAATTGCTTCATTTCACATCACCACTTCTTCATAGAACTTAGGTCTGAATGGAAAGATGATAAGTCAGCAAGCAAAGGAGAGTAGTATTGCTGAAACGTAATTCATCCTAAAGTCTTGGTGAGTACCTTCATGAGGTGGACCTTGTTCTTCACAAAATCTCACCAAGATGACACCGATATATAGACTGGATTTATATAGCATATATCACGGACAAAAGTATATTAAAATTAAAAAAGCTGGGTGCACAAGAACCAGGATAAAAAGTGCCCAATCCTGGTAGGCGCACTGGTGCCAAGATTGGAAAAAATGATGGTGGACAATCATCAAAATATGGAAACATTCCTACAATGGGCCCCCCCCCTGTTGTAGAAGGAAATAGTCCACAAAAATCACAAAAACTGACAGGCCAAAGAAGAGCCATAAAGACGATAGCATGGACTATTGAGGATAAGAAAGAAATAATGTATTGTTACTATTATGCAAAAAAGCCTAGAATTTTCAGACACAAGATATACAAAAAGATTAAAAGAGAAATTAGAGGAAAGAAAAATACTTCCACAAGAAAAAAATGTCAGAAGCCTCAAATAAAAATGTATGTTCATTAATACAACAGATTTCTGAAAAAACAGTATATAGGCCAAGAAACTTTGATATGTTTGGAAAAAGAAGCATCTGAGGAAGTGTGAAAATATAAACAACAAAACCGAAAGATTTTTGAAAAGTATAAAACAGAAAAATGGACATGGGAAAGAAATAGAGATTTGATATGGTGCAATATTTATGCAAAGATGAAAGCCAAATTAATCAATATAAAGAAGTCAGCCCCAAAGATATTCGAAGAGAAATACAGGCAAAGGCATCCAGATATGGAAAATTTCACAATAAAAAATAATATAGCAAAGATAGAATGTAGAAAAGAAGATTAGCAAAGTAGAAGATGAAAAAACAGAAGTAAAGTTATGGAGTGCCTGCAAAGTAAAGGATATGGTGTAGAAGGACTAATGAGGTTACATCACAGCATGATGGAAAGAGTCCCCAAAATAAGGAGAAACATCAAGATCAGCAGACATCTGAAGATGACATGGGAAAGAGAAAGAGATTTAATATTTTGTAATATATATGCAAAGGAAAAATCAAAACTAACCAATAGAAAAAGAGCAGCACCAAAGATATTTGAAGAGAAATATAGGGAAAGGAATCTGGACATGGAAAACGTTACAATACAAAAAAATAAAAAGACAAAGCAAAGAGGAAATGTAGAAAACGAGATTAGTAATGGAGAAGTTAAAGAAATAGAAACTGAGGTTATGGAGTACCTGTGAAGTGAAGGGTTCAGTGCAGAAAATCTAATTCAGAAAGCACCACAACAGGATTGAGCAATGGACATCCAAATTAAGGGGAAACCAGTGTAACAGGAAGCAATTGGTCAGGTGCCATATGAAGATATTTTGGAGACTTCCAGAGGAAACCAGTATAAACATTTACTTGAAGCCAGACAGCAAGGGAAGGAACAGGAAACTGTGGAAAATCTGACTCAGTCAATGTTGAGGAGTGATAGGCCAGTGAGTTCCCATGACAGAGCAATGGATGGCACAGGATGAAATTGAAGAGAATGTGCCACAGGAAGATGCAATAGAAATAAATGCCCAAAGGAAATGGAAAACAAAAAATGTGCCCTCAGTTTAGAAGAAAATGAGCTAAGAGAAGAGTTGCTTGATTTAATAGAGATAGACATATTAAGATCAATGAAAGCACTAGACTGCAGAAGGTCAATAAAACCCCAAAAGTTAGAAGTTTGATAAAAGAAATGAACACAGTAATTAGGACTGTCCATAGAGATCCATGGGATATGACAGAAGTAAACAGGATATATTTTTGTGCAGCTAAATTAATAACTGATAAAGTTCTACCACAAGAACACAGGGTTGTGAAGGAAAAGAAGGGGAGAAATCGGATACCATCGTGGAAATATCGAATAGAGAAAATTATAAAGCAATTAAGACAAGAAATGTCACTGTTAGAAGATATAGAAAAGGGAACAGATTAACAAAAATACTTAGAAAGATAGATGTGATAAAAGCAATGCACAGTATTAGAACAGATCAGGCTCTATCATGCACTATCGCAAATAAACTAAAAATCTCAGCACAGGCAGAAAAATCTAGCAGATACACAGATAAATATGAAGTAAACATGCAAAATAAGCAGTTTCTTGATGATGATGACCCAAAAGGTTTTATAGAGAATTGCAAAACAAGGTAAAAGGAATTGAAAGACCACCAAAAACAGAAGAAATAAATATATTTTGGAGAAGTATTTATGAAGATCTTGTGGAACATAAAGATCCTAAATAGATAGAAGAAGTAAAAGAAAGAATAAGCAGTTTAAAGGTACAGGATATGAAATGGGATGAAATAACAGTCACAGACATTGAAACAAAGTTAAGAAAAACCTCTAATTGGAAAACCCCAGACCCAGATGCAGTACCTAACTTCTGGTTAGAAGTATTAACATCTTTTAGCCATGAGTAAGAACTATTTATATGCACATCCCAAACAGACATCAACCTGGCTAACAACAGGAAAAACAATACTTCTATTTAAGAGTGAACCTGCAAGCTACCCTAAAAATTACAGACCAATGATTTGCCTTCCAATGATGTATAAACTATACAGTGGAATTCATGCTGATAGAGTTTATAGTCATTTAGAAGAAAACTTAATAATGGCAATAGAACAAAAGGGTAATAAAAGAAAGTCATGTGGAAAAAAGGATCATTTGTTGTTAAAGTCAAATTGGAGGACTGTAAAAAGGGGAATAATCTAAGTATGGCATGGATTGACTACAGAAAAGCATTTGATAGTAAATATCCCACATTCATGCATAAAAGAGTGCTTACAATGTATAAGATACACCTTACACTATCCAACTACATTACAGTGACCATGAAACAGTGGTAGACCACTTTGCAATTAAGCCATGATAAAGGACAAATTATTATCCCAGGGATATAAATTCAAAGGGAGATAGTCCATGGTGACTCTTTTGTCACTGCTGCTAATCTGTCTTGCCCTTAACCCATTAAGCTGTCTAGTTAACAGCTTAGGTCATGGATGTAATTTGGCTCCTAGAAAACAACAAAGTGTAAAGACTTCTCATCTTCTCTTTGTTGGTAATTTAAAACTGTATAGCTCATCAGATGAAGAACTGAAAGCACAGCTGCAGGTTGTCAGAACTTTTTCAGATGATATTAGAATGTCATTTGGTCTTGATAAATGTGCAAAAACAACCTTTAAAGCAGGAAAACTTCACAAAAAAAATCAGTCTGGGACAATAACGTGATATAAAAGAACTTGAGCAAGAGGGAGTGCATAAATATTTGGGAACTGATGAAGGATCAGCAACAAAACATGAACAAATGTGAATAAAACTTAGTAAGGAATACTTTAGAAGACTTAAATTAATCCTAACAACAGCACTGACATCCAAGAACAAAATCCAAGATATAAATCAATTTGCTCTTCCTGTCGTAACTTACAGTTTTGGAGTGACTGACTGGCCCCAAAACATGTTGGATAGATTAGACAGGAAAACAAGAAGGATGCTTCATACTCACCAAATGATTTATAAAAATTGGTGCATACCAAGATTATATATTCCCTGTTCTGAAGGAGGGATATGCCTCCTTGAAATTGATTGCATGTATAGATCTGCAATTGTGGGACTGCACACATATCTGCTGACCTCACAAATGTAATGAAAGTTTTGAAACACGTGGAGAATATATCTAAAATTACTTCTCTGCTTAGTCTAGCAGAAGCATATTGGCATCAAGCAGGAATGGAAATCAAACCAGAAGTAAATAAAAATCAGGCAGCAACTGAATGTGCCAAAAAACAAAACAAAAAAAAAAAGGAATATAAGGTGAAGGACCAGCTGCGAAGGAAAGAAATGTAGAAAAAGTATAAATATAAGTGCAAGTATAGGAAACTTCTGGAAGAACCTCATGTTGATCAGGTTCAAATGCAGGAATGGTTAAGGAGAAGTGAATTCAAACCAAAAGATGAAAGGTTAATATTGGTGGCCCAAGATAGTGAGCTATGTACACGCTGGTTTACAAAGTCCATTGAACATGTGGGAGAAATAGACAAATGTAGGTTTTGTAAGACAGAATTGGAAACAGTTGCAGATTTCGTTGCTGGTTGTGACATACTAATGGCAGAAGGACTGTATACTGAAAGACATAATAATGTGGCAAGACTGTTGCACTTGGGATTGTGCAAACATTATGGTATTCAAGTGGCTGAAAAACACTAGAAACATGAGTGACAAAGCATCACAGAAAATGATGACGTCTACATCACTTGGGATCATCCATTACCAACAGTTCAAAAGATAGATGCTAGAAAACTGGATATAGTAGTCCATGAAAAGAAGACAAAAGTAGCATCGATCATTGAAATCGCCACACAAGGTGACTACAGTGTTTTGCAAACAGAGAGTCACAAAGTCATAAAATGTCAGGATTTGCAGACAGAAACAAGAGTAATGTGGAAGAAAGAAACTCAAACAGTTCCAATAGTAGTAGGAGCAATGGGCATTATAGAAAAAGAAGCTACAGTTGTATTAAGATATGTTACCAGTACAAGTAACCCCATTCGAATTGCAGGAGTCATTACTGGGCACATTGCGGGTGCTGCAAAGAGCACCTCTGGCTAAGGTCAAACACTGAAACAATACTAATATCATGAACTTTAATAGTATTTTGACTAAGGAATGGGGTCCATTCCCGTCATGGTATCAGAACTCCAAAATACTTGGAGAAATTAAAAAAAGAGTGACACTAGCAAGACTGCAGCCTAACAGGCTTTGGGAAGCCAAATTGTATTTATCTTCTGCAGATATTTTCCACCCCCATATAGCCAAGTGAAGTTATGTTTGAAGGCTACAGTTCTGCCACATTGATTGGTTACAACAGTATGACAGACACCTGGTAATTGCAATTCAATGATGACATCATGATTTTTTTTGCAAAGTAACAGTAGCAGTATATCATTTATATCCTGCCAAAGACATAACGGCATGATATTCTATGGTGAACAGTTTCCACAAGTTAAAAATCAGCTCCTGTTTTTCTGATAAGTGCCCTTATGTCAGTTGCATTATAACCAAATCCTTACATGTAAGAACTTAATGGACAGATCCCCTCCCTGCCATACTGTAGCCAAGCCAGCATCTAATAAAACTCACCTGCAAACACTATGGCTGACATCTGGACAGCTCTGGATGCACTGTTTTGTGAGTTCAGTACATACTAGTATAGAGATGGTTTTCAGAGACTATTCGGTATTATACTTTGCTTACACGTGAATCACTCTGAAAGGTTTTTAATCACTGATAAGCAAGATCATAGATGTGATGTGTAGGGGCAGGAGGCATTGATAGGACCATGGACAATGAGTTCCAATGGTGCGAATTTTTAGATCTCTCACAGTTTTTTTGGGTGGATTGAAAATAAATAAGAAAATGAAATAAATTACAAAAATAGTACTTTGGTATAAACTGCTGACAGTGTATTGCATTTCATTTAATACCACATCTGAAGTCAGGAGCTAAAGTCACCCAGGACTACTTTGCTGTCATTTTGTTATGACAGGACTACTTGAGGTCTTGCACTGTGTGTGAGATGTGTAAGTTGTTACTTTTTTTCTAGAGATGTTGGAGGCTATGAATATTACTTTAATGTCTGGAATGTCATTGGAATAAGTGCAAGCTGTGTTTTGAACTGTAGCTTCTCTTCTTTTACACCTATGAATGGGGGCAATGAAATCTCATAAAATGGAAGCATGTTGTTGCACACACCTGATTTATTCTGTTATATACCTGTATTACATAATAACAAAAGGCTATCAGCTTTTAATGCTATTTCTTCCACATAAGATTATAGCTTCCTACAAAAATAATTTTAAAATTTTGCCTATACTGTGTCACCCAGTATCGAGTGCATATCTTCCCATATTCATGCCTACTATAGAAAGGACATTTACCTCACCTTGAAAATGTACTATTATTGCAGGAGTGTACTGAGCACCTGAAGTGTTCCTATACGTGTCATTGCTGTTGTCCTGTTTAGGTAATACCTAATATAGGTTGTAACCTACCAGCTGACCAACCATTAATACCATAAATGTATATTTGTGGTTATACTGGAGCAAATGATTTGATTACAAGAATTTAGAAAATGATGCATTACATAAGGAAGTTTATTCATATTATATTGCTTTAACTTCAGAAGCTTTTTAACTGTCTTCTGCCTCTGCTAAGCTGCTAGTAAATTATTCTCATCATCGTGCAATATATTTTATATGGGAAAGTCAGTTTTAGTTTTTTTCCCCACATATTTTGTTGAAATGCACCTAGGCCAAACCAGTTCGTGTCACTAAAGATAGCTGAGACGGAATTCCATAAGGCAGTCTTAGCAACCTGGCAGGAAGGCAACAATTCAACAGGGGTAAAATAAACTACACAAAATGATGTATTCGGCAAAGAAAGAAAGAAAAAAATAGAAAGATAACAGTACAAAATGCACGGCATGTTGTTGTTTATTAGAAGTCATTTATTTATTTTGTGTCTTTTAGTGCAGAACTGATTGCTTTATTTCAAAGTTTGAGGACAACTGTAAGTTTGGTGCTGTCTTTGACTCCCAAATGATGTTAACATACTGTAAGAGCATCTCACAGCAACTAATGACTGGTGCCAAAGTCATAGCCTCAAGCTAAACGTAAAAAAATGTATCATAATACCATTCGGCAAAAACACGGCCCTTGCTGATTGCCACATCAATGGCAATCCCCTAAGCACACAACCTGTGGTGACAAACCTGGGCAGTCAGGTTGATAACAACCTCACATTCAACCATCATGTAGCGGCAGTAGTCAGAAAAGTTTTTTACTTGGATTGCATTCAATAAAAGGAGGTTATTACCTCTCTATACTCCTCTCTCATTAAACCAATAATTAAGTACAATACCCGTTTGGTATGTACCTCTCCAAACATTTGCACCAACTGGAAAGGCCACTGAAATACTTCACAAAGTGAATCCATGGCCTCCAACACCTGTCCTATGTGTACAGGCTCAACTCACTGTCACTCTATTCGCTATTGTATAGATTGCTCAGGGGTGATCTGAGTCTTGCCTATGAGCAATCTCGGGCCCTGCCCCATATCCATACATCTAACTCCTCATGAATTACCTGCTCAAAAGGCCTGAATCTAATATGCAACATCAACAAAACCTGTTGGAGAGACACTTTTTTTTCCCAGAGGCTGCCCCATCTCTGGAATAGACTTCCCATATATGTCAAACAGAGCACCTCGCTGACCCTCTTCAAGCACAACCTTGATGAGTGGATGGGAAACCACAAATTTTTCCCAGGGGTTCCACTGCATCCTAATTGCCAGGGTCAACAGGTGCTGACTGAGGTTTATTTTTGGGGATAGACTCTTGGCTAGGCTTCTAAGGCCCCCAGGACCATTAGCCTAGTAACCTCCTATGATCCTATGAAATGATTACAAGATTCTAAAGAAAAAACATTAGATTCTAGGCTGTTGCATAACCATTAGCCAATCAATGAGGAACCCACAAATAACCTAAACTTATCAAAGTAATCGTCTAAGAAATCATTACTATTGATAAGGAGGTAGGGAAAACTGTAACATCCTTATTTAAGGAAACAGTAGCTACCATCCACCATAGTACTATATTACTTCTGGAAGTCACTGTTAAAGAATTATGATGCTGTGTGAGATTCATAGTCATTATGCAAATGCATTACAGCAGTCAGAGTAATTCACATGTAAGCAGAACCAAGGAACAATTCATAGAGGCCATTTATAGTCATGTGTAATGGCTGCTAATAAACTTAATCAAATGGAGTAATAATGAGATGGGAATGAGAATGTTGTAAAATCTTCTATGCCAATAAGCTGTCTTCCTGCCTGTTTGCAATTCATAGTAGTATGCTGACACTTTGCCTAGCTGTCCTCAGCTACGTTATAAAAGACAGAATTACACCTTTGCTATCTACGTTGCAATTGTCAAAAATGCTCTCTTTTGCTGCTAGTATTTCAATTTCCCAATTTGAGCTGCTTGTCTTGGTCGATCCAAAAACACTTGCACCCAGCAATGCTTGCTGATTAAGAAGGTGAAGATATACACAAGAATAACTCATCATCATTTTGATAGGAAATCCTTGATAGGTACAGGGTAGACAGGGATATTGTAATGGTTGTAGAAAGCATGTATGGCATCGGGAGGGGTAACAGGGACATGTTTGGTTTTCCTATACCTGTTGATACTTAGATATGCATAGGCCTCACCATACTTACCTCAGGGACCTTCCTGAGACAGACTGGGGACACATTAGATATTTTCCAGGTTTTGCCTTGAGGATACTTCAGCAGTTCCTGGATGTACTCTTGGCACAAGTGGATCAATACATCTATTTCCCACTCTCAGCTCAGGACCAGCCTGGATTATGTGTACCCTCTTTTGGGTGGCACATTTCTCTGAGCTACTTGGTGCAATAGATTGTATCCATTTGCCATTAGGGCCACAGCAGGTTCACACTGAAGTGGTTTTACTATAGGGAGGGTTACCACTCCATCAACTGCCAGGTAGTGTGTGATGCATGGGGGTTCATTGCCAGCATGTCTGCACAGCATCCTGGCAGTGCCTACAAGTCCTTTATCAGGTACACTAGATCACTCTTTCACTTCTTCCTGCATGGTAGGATGCCCAGTACTCATCTTGTTAGTAAGTGGATTTTTTTTATAATTTATTAAGGTATTCAAATTAATATGCATTGGTTAATCCTAACCCACTTTTCATTTGTTTTGTCTCCCTACATTTTCCTTTTTCTTTAATTCTGTTTTTCAGGTGATGCAGGATTTTCACTGAAGCGATGGCTCATGAGTGAGAAATCTAAGTGGAGCTGCAGAAGATCATTTTAATACAGCTCAGTCTGAAAGTCTTATTGTCAGTGAGAGAGTATTTGGCATGCTAAAAGCCCATTTCAGATGCCCAGGTGAGTCTGGGTGTGCCTTTCAGTGTAACGCAGCTCCTGCATGCAGGTTATTTGCTGCATGTTGCATTCTGCACAACATGATCACGTGGTGATCTGGTGGTGAAGTGACCCATGCTGGCACTGCAGCTTTCACTTCAAATCCTACTATGGTTAATTATGGCAGGTCATCAGCAGTAGTAATGGACTCCATGTGACAGGCTAGTGAATATAGCAGTGCAGGTAAAGAGGTGCCATCTAGTCCAAAACTATGGACTATGACATTCATGTTAGCATTTCCTTTCTTGTAAAAACACAGAGTATAACTGATGCATGCAGTAGTATGTGTGGGCTATGGTTTGTGGTGCATGCTCTGCTGTAACTGTGCACTATGTGTCGGCTATGCTGCATGGTGCATGGTCTGCTGTCACTGTGTATTATGCATGATTTATGCTGCATAGTGCATGGTCTGCTGGTTTATGCTGCATGGTGCATAGTCTGCTGTCACTGTGTACTATGTTTGGGTTGTGCTGTGTGTTGCATGGTCTGCTGTCACTGTGTACTATGTGTGGGCTATGCTGTGTGGTACATGGTCTGTTGTCACTGTGTACTATGTGTGGTTTATGCTGCGTGGTGCATGGTCTGCTGTCACTGTGTACTATGCTTGGACTATGCTGTGTGGTGCATGGTCTGCTGTTACTATTCATCTGACATTCCATCTCATTTTTAAATAATTATTTTATTTCACAACAGGTACTCATAGTATTGTTTATAAAAGTCATGCCTGACTGCTCGATGATACCAGTTCAGTGATGTTATAAGGCATCATATAAGAAACATTTAAATTTTTAACTGTTTTGCAGAAGAAACTTTCCTTAGGGAATGCAGTTAACTAAGCATATACTGAATCTGCTGATATGTTAAATTTATTAAAAAGTGGTATTTCAGTACTTAACTGCTTGGATTTTGCCGAATTGTATGTATTACAATCTCTAAAATTATATTTAACATGAGTTCATAGCTTACACTGGAATGGAAAATGTATCAAATGCCTTTTTTATTATGCAATGTTTCCTTAGTTTTAGCAATGACATATTAGAAATGATTTACTTTTATCTCTCTCTTAAGGTACTGCACACCAGTTTCATTACATCTTACAAACCATGTTGCGTCTGTAGTAATTATCATCATGATTTGTTCAGTGCTGAGGGAGAAGTGGCAGCAGTGCTTGGGTAGATGGCACAATACTCATGTCATCTGTCTTATTCAGGTGGATATTATTGTCTTAATTTTGTGCATTATTTGGTTTATGTAACATGTGAATTTCAGCTTTACCATTGCTAAATTGAAACTCTTGATCATGAATGGGCCTGTAATGTTAGACATTGCAATTTGCATGTTATGTCACTCAGCTTTATTTCCAGATTATTTTCTATAATTGTAACATTACTATTATTTAAATGAAATACATGACATGCAAAGCCTCTTAATAATGGATTACATTGTGTATACATGAATTCTGCTGTCATTTTTTAACACATTGCCTTTGAAGTTAAACATTGGCATCAGTGTATTGAAAGCCATGGTTGTCAAATACTAGATTTTATATTTTAAAAACATGAAATGTCTAACCTGAGGACAAAGTCAAAGATACCTACACAACATCTGCTAAATATATGGCAGGTGCATGTGATCTGAGGGAGGGACTGCCTTTTGAGCTGGATTTTAACTTGCTGCTATGATGTGAGTATCTTGATGCAGGGGATTGTACAAACATTGATCTCACAGTGCTACAGGGCTGACACCTTGAATGAGTGGTTCTGCTTTCTGTAGATGAATGCTAATGTGGCCTGCATGAATTCTGCTGTATTTGATCCCCCTATTATTTCCACTCTCATCTTGAGAAGCACTTGTTGTGCAATGTGACATGCTCCCCTGTATTTGGGCAGTACTTGTTCCTGTTTCCCTTCCAAGACTGACTCCCATTTGTGTATGATAAGTCCTGACTAGTGTATGAATGGAGGCAGACATACTGTAGATGCTTGGTGTGCTACCATACTATGGGTCAATATGTTCATGGTATTATCGTTATGCTGTGCCATCTCCATGTAGTGCTGAAAATGTTCACGTACACCCTGGAGGACTCTGACCTTTTCTAGCTGACCCTCTGTGGCTGTATACTGAGCCTTAACAATGTCAAGGCACAATTGCTGCTGTGCAGTCAATGCTTCACATTCTTCCTGATGTGGCTCCAACATATGCCTGTGCTTTGCACCCCTTTGAAAATGTGTTACAGTGGATGCTGGTACCTCATGATTTTCTGCCATTATCCTGAAGGTGTTCCTGTAGGTGTGGCAACACTGTGATTGAGGTGTCTGGGATTTCTCTTTCTATATCCCGTAGTGCATTGTCACCATCTACTTGACTTTGTGATCCAGTTTCATTTTCTCCAGAGTTATTAACATGTTGCGAGGTGTGTGATCATGCCATAAAACCTGGCAGTTATGTCCCAGTTTCCTTAGGTTATTTTATAAATGCGACAATGTTGTCTTCATCATCAGCCATCAGCCATTCTGTTGCTGTCTTCTAACTATACTGATATAGTGGAACTGCACGTTTTGCTGCTGACTTTGTAAAGAATGAAATGAAACATTACTACTCAGATACTGGTGTATACTACAGTATGTTGTGCAACGGGATGTGGTGGACATACTCTGATACTTATGTACACTACAGTATGCTGTGCAACAGGATGTGATGGACATACTCTGATACTCATGTACACTACAGTATGCTGTGCACCGGGATGTGGTGGACATACTATGATACTCGTACACTACAGTATGCTATGTAATGGGATGTGGTGGACATACTCTGATACTTATGTACACAACAGTATGCTGTGTAATAGGATGTGGTGGAAATACTGAAATACTCACATACACTACAGTATGCCATGTAATGGGATGTGGTGAACATACTCAGATACTCATGTACACTACAGTATGAACCAAAAACAAAAGAGGATGAACCAAACCACAGCAGGCAGCAGATAAAAAATAATTCTGTTTAATGGTAAGCGCTTTCACAGCACATCAAGCTGTTTCATCAGACCACAGTATACTGTGTAATGGGATGTGGGGGACACTTACCATGCACACTCTGTTCAGAAGTGGAGAGTTCATGTATGTGTAGTAAGTATACATGTATAGTATATGAAAGTGTAAATGTGCATTATGCATGTCTGTGTGTGTTTATATATCTGAATTTATAGACAAACCCAGACTTCTTCCTACTTTACCTACATTCTCCTACTCTATCCTTTTAAACCTCCATGTTCCTGAGATTCTTGAGAGGACAACAAGACAACTTACCTCTCTTCATCATAGTCAAGATATGCTTTTAATTCAACCTGCAGTAAACACAAAATAAGTTCTATTACAGATTAAGTCAGTGAAAGTAATTTATGCCCAAGATAACCTACCCCTCCCATAACCTTTGGAAACTTCCTAACAGACCCCTCCTAATAAACACCCATGATGCATAGTTACACAATTGGATAAGATTGTGTGGATACTGTTATAAAAGCCATGGTGGTCATTAGCCTACTTTATACCTACGAACGTATGTGCTTTGCTACTTAGTAAATGGAATCATATAAAGGAGATAACAAAATTAGTCTTGAATACACTTTAATTCCAATGCTTTGAAGTGTTGGAATTAAAGTGTATTCAAGCCAAAATTTGTTGTTTTATTATAATAATAAGTCACCAGCTTCCTCACAGTTCAGAACTTGGGGCCACTACATCTGATCCTGATACTGCAGAAGCTCTGCCACAAGGGCCAACTCCCAAATATTGTCACTGAGAATTTTGTCTTTGTACAATAGGTTTGGGTCACTGTATCTGACCCAGATGCTGCAGAAGCTCTGCCCCAAGAGCCAACTGCCAAACATTTTCACCCAGAATTTTGTTTTTGTAAAATGTAAGCAAATTTAACTTGAAGAACCATGATGTGCATTAACGAACTGGCACCCTACCTAAGTACTGTGTTCAATCATAGCCTCACCTCAGGCTTTGTGCCTGCTGAATGGTGCACAGCGACAGTTATCCCACTCCACAAGGGGGGAGCCACCACAGACCCCGGGAACTACCACCCCATTAGCCTGACGAGCCTGGTCTGAAAGGCCATGGAACGTATTATCATGGAACTTATAGACAAAGACATTGGTAATCTCCAAACTCTGGACCCCACCCAGTTCGGTTTTGTAAAAGGCAGATCGTGTGTCCCAAACCTGATAGACTTCTTTGAAGCAGTCACCAAAGCCTTTGACAAGGGTAAGGTGGTTCACATAGCCTATCTAGATCTTGCCAAGGCTTTCAACACCATCCCCCACTCTGGAATTATAGATAAACTCACTAAACTAGGTATAAATCCCTATGTCACAAGATGGGTGGCCAACTGGCTCACTGACAGAACCCACACTGTGAATGTAGCAGACTCCAAATCCGACTTCAGACCAGTGGCAAGTGGAGTACCACAGGGTTCAGTCCTGGGTCCTCTCCTGTTTGGTATCTACTTCTCTGAAGTACATGATGTGGACATCCTACAAAAGTGTCTCACTGAGACAGATGCCTGGTGTCAAAGCCATGGCCTCAAGCTCAATGCCAAAAAGTGCATTGTCATCCCCTTTGGTAAAAACTCTGTACCCATGAACTACAACATAGGTGGTAGAGACCTTGGGACACAGGTGGACAGTAGTCTCTCCTTTGATAATCACATCACCACAATAGTAAGGAAATCCTTCTATGTGGCACACCTCATCACAAAAGTTTTCTCATCCAGAAAATAAGAGGTCATTGTTCCCCTCTACTCATCACTCATTAGACCCATTATATAGTACAATGCCCCTTTTGGTATGTATCTACAACAACTGGAAAGGCCGCAGAAATACCTCACAAAGAGGATTACCGGCTTCAAACAGATGTCCTACGCAGACTGTCTCAAAAAACTCCAGCTTTACTCCATCGCATATCGCCTACTCAGAGGTGATCTCTGCCTAACATACAAAGCTATGTCAAACCCAGAGCTGTTCGACATGCTCCACTTAAACAAATCCCAATCCCTCCGAGCTACATGCTCTAGGGACCTAAACTTTGTCACCACAATAAACAGAACATGCCAGAGGGATAGATTCCTGTCCCAGAGACTTCCCGTACTCTGGAATAAACTACCTATCTATATCAAACAAAGCTCCTCATTAGCACTCTTCAAGAAAAATCTTGATGATTGGATGGGAAATAGGAAATTCACCCCGGGGATCTCCTCTGTGGCTCTGCTCAATAGTGGCACAGGAAAATAATTTTCTTGGGTGGCAAAAGCCAGGGTACTTTTTTGGCTGGGCTTGTATAGGCCCCAGGGCCAATAGCCTAGTACCTACCTATGAACCTATGAACCTCATCTAGTTAAATATGTGCCTGCTTATGTTAGAAATGAGCCTTTAACACCCTCCAGACAGAGTTGCCCTTGTTCTGTAAGTACCATCTCTAAGTTGACCGCTGTCCTTTTTCTGTATAGGCCAGTTACTTAGTCTTCCTGGCTGGCAGGTTTCTGCATTCAGGAAGTAAAAGAAAATCTATTCTACATCATTCCTGTATGCTGATTGCTTTGGAACTGGTTATAAGCTGATTACTCACTGTTATTATTTGACCTGAAGGGAAAAAGCCACCACACTATCTCCTCTTACCCTACTTTTATACATCCTACACACAATTACACTTGTGACGCCTATCCTCTACCCCTCCCAAACTACCTTGCTACTATCATGCAAACATTTTGTTTCTTTTTGCCTAATTCCCAACTCCCTTAATCTTTTAGCACCATTCCCAATTACTGTTTTCCCTCCCATACTGCTTTGCACAATATGCATTCATGGTCACAACCCTCCCTAACAGCACCTATTTATTCTACATTGTATCTTCTACTTTCAAACTAAACTTTTACTTCTCCTATTTTATCTCCATTCTCAAACGGTAACCTTTTAACCTACCCATTCCTTACATTCCAGAGAAGACACTAGGATGACCTAATTCTCTTCCTTCATAGTAAATACTTCTTTCCTACCTACCCTTTATCAGCTTTCAAACTCCACAACCACTAAATATCTTACTGCCCTGCAACATTTTTTTATCCCTACTTCTCCACTACCTGCCAACTACAACATGCAGATCCCTTTACTTAATCATACTTCTCATCAGTATCTCCTTTATTCTTCTCATGCTACTGGGCCATCTTTCATCCTACTGTTACTCCATAATAGTGGTCAGCAACTCTCCATCTCTTTCCCAACCACCTATTCATGCTTCCTCCCTACATTCTCCACACATCGCACCAAACCTATTTAATACTTCTCATCTTTACTCCAAATATAGACCAATTAACTCCATTTCAACTCAAACCAAACCAAACCAAAATTAAGTGAACAAATACTGACCATAAAACAAGTATCAATAATAACCCAATATACTAAAATCCTTCTACGAGGAGACATTCACCATAATCCTGGCCCCACCTTTCACAATGAACATCAAGACAATTCTCTTCCACACACTACTCTAACCTTACAATGGTCAAACCCCAACCCTGGTATTCTAACCTTTGCTGCCATAAATTATAAAAGCATAAGAAATAAAATCACTAAACTACATGCCTATATTACCCAACATAAGTCTGATATTCTCACTGTAACTGAAATGTTGCTTAAGCGCAGCATAAATGATTCCAAAATTACACCTCCTAGCCCCATCTGCATTGACCGTATAACGTGGAAAGTTGGTGGTATTGTCTTAATATTTCCCAACAATAAGCACATTTCCACGTACAACAAGCCGATACCAACATTCAATCTGGCAGAGGTTCTTATTAGTTTCCTGAATGTAAACAATTATAAACAAATATATATTACTGTTCTTTATATCCCTCCTGGCAACAATGCAGCTATAACTGGAAGATATCCTACACTGGATATCCATAAGAATTCCCCAAGAAATATAACTACTATGTGATGTGAATGTCAGTTGGTTGGACATAAACTCTTAACTCCACTACATCTAGTGTGAACTTATTTGGTTTTACCCAACTAATAAATACCTCCACACATTATAGCAAGACATCATATTCCCTATTAGTCTGAATCCTAGTATCAAACCCAATCAAATGCACCTCCTCAGGTACAGTGTCTGACTGTCTAAGTGATCATCTCCAAATCTATGCAGCCAGACATCTCACACATCCACTTAAACAGCATGTTTATAAAACAACATGCAACCTTTCCAAGTTTAACCCAGAAATGCTCATTACTAACCTATCATCTATTAACTTGAACTTCATGAAAATCCTCCCCTTAGAGGATGCTGTGAAAGAATTCAGTACAACTTTCCTGAATATCCTAAATAGCCTTGCACCACTTTGAAGGATGACACTAAAACAAATAATGCAATGTGGCTGTCCAAAAACAGTAGAATGTTAATACAGGATATAGAAACAGCATGAAGAGAACGGCAAACATATAAAACATCACAATGTTTTGAAAACTTCAGAATGCTTCACAATCATACTAAAAAGAAAATTAATGAAGACAATAAACTATAGTAACTTTCAGAATAATAGTAAATACAACCCTAAAAAATTCTGGACCGTCATTAAATAAATCTTGCAACCCAGCCATAAATTCAACCCTAGCCCCTCTCCCAATAACTCACTACTTGAAACCTCAATACAGTTCAACTCTTATTTAATAGATAGTATAGCATCTGTAACCAAGAATTCCCCAACATCTAATCTTAAGCCTGCCCAGCAACCACCTGTCACCACATCCACTTTCACCTTCAAACCTGTGTTTACATCCTATAAACAACTCTTAAACAAATTCAACCCAGGCTCTACTACAGCTGATGACCTTCCAAACATATACCTTAAAATAGTAGCCAGTAGCATTGCCTACCCTGTCTCAAGCCTTATAAATAGATCAATCCAGGAATCCCACCTTCCCTCTATCTTCGATAAAAGACACATTATCCCTCTGCACAAAGGAGGAAATTCAACAGACATTACTAACTTTAGATCAATAGCGATCTTACCCCCTTTCTAAAATACTAGAAAAATGTATTCAAAAACAATTCTTAATTATCCCCCTCAGGAAGAACTCCTATCTCTCACGCAACATGGCTTCTGTCCTTCCCTTAGTACTAATACTGCAATTCTAACCTATATAGATAGTGTTAATAAAGCTAGAGATAACAGCAAACTAGTCTCTTCCTTATTACTAGACTTGTCTAAAGCCTTCATCAGTTTGTCATAGCAAAATTCAACTTTAAATGTCTTTATTAGTTCACTCACAGTCCACCCTTGTATGGTTCAAAGCAACCTATCCAATAGGTATCAATCAGTAAAATTGGCACTCCACCCTCTCTCCATACCTCCCAGTCACTACCGGTGTACCACAAGGCACTATCCTTGGTCACCTTCTCTGAAACACTCTCATCAACACCCTCCACACATCCACACAACATGCCTCTTTAATACAGCACCCAGATGACTATACACTCATTTCCACATCTGATAACTTGGCATACCTCCAAATGAATTACTCAGGAAGCTATAACAGCAACTGAAACATGTTTTCATTACTCACAACTCATGATCAACCCTAAAAAAAAACTACCACTTTTTCCCCAAATCTCTCGCCCATGAAAAAAAAAAAATTTAAATCCTCTCTTTTGATAGCAGTACCATTGAATTCACTTTTCATAGCAAATTATGAGAGATGATAGTGGATCATAATCTTAAATTCAACCTGCATATACAAAATTGCAATATAAAATCTCATCAAAAACTACAGATACTTTATAGAGCCAAAAATGTTCTCACTGACGTAACTAAAATTACACTTGCCACCACTTATCTCCTCCCCGCACTTCTGTATGGTGCTCCCATCCTTATTAAAATTCAGGCATCACAAAAATCAAAACTTAAACATTGCTGTAACAAAGTTGCTAAATTTTCAGCAAATACCCGTTTCTGAACCCACCACTGTATAGCACTAAAAACCTTAAATTGGTTAGAACTGCCTCATAAACTAGCATATGCACAGCTTCTTACAACCTATAATATTATCCAGAATTCATCTGCCTGTCCAGCACTAAATACCATTCTACACAACTATATCCCCAGTTGGTCATTTTGATGTAGTGTCCAAAAACTCCGATCAAAATCTGTTGGGCCTTGTCTGTACCCATACCCTGTTGCTAAGGCGTAGAACTCCTTACCTGTATCCATCAGGTCAATATCCTCCCTCCCATCCTTCAAAACCATTCTGAAAGACTTCTTATTCAAAGGCTGGCTCTATTCTTGCTCAACATTAGGATAAACTATATCTCTAAATGTGAACAAAGACCTATTATACAACAACCCCCCCCCATTAATATTTAAAAAGCTGACCAATCAGCGTGCACGTTGTAAATCAGAGTTATAGTAATAGAAAACGGTCTGATCGCCCGGACTTTTTCCATTACTATAACTCTTTTTTTTTTTTTTTTTACAGCAACGGAGAACATAAGATCTCCATTGCTTCACACTGTCTCGCTATGTTAAACTCATTTAACATAGCGAGACAGCATTAAAATAAGCAACGGACATTCTCCGTTGCTTTTTTTAAAGCTGTCTCGCTATGTTAAACCCATTTAACATAGCGAAACAGTTTGTAAAAAGTAACGGAGATCTTGCTCTCTTCGTTGCTTTTGCCCACAGCTCTGATGTACTGCGTAGGCTTACGCATGTGCAGTACATCAGAACTGCCGCAGAATACCAGACAGCTGCGGAAGGGCAGCAAGGAGGCATTATACAATGTCATTATTTAAGAAAAGTAATTTTTTTTTTTCTTAAATAATGTCATTGTATAATAGCAATAACCCACTTCTGGGTGTGGGTAATGGTGGATTTACCCACGGTTGGCTTTGTTTGGCCACTCGGGCTTCACCCTCATGACCAAACCACACCAACCATGGGTAAATCCAGCATTACCCACACCCAGGTGTGGATTATTGCTATAGTCATACCTTACACCTCCTTACTCCTCCACCTTCACACATTTCCTTACTTCTATCAATTTATTTCCCCTGGCTTTCTCTCTAAATATACTATAAGCCTGTTTTTCTCTCACTTCATAGTGCAATTCATGTTTGTATTATACAAACTAACCTTTAATTTCTCTATAAATTGGCTAAAATTTCATTATGTATTACATCATTGTCATATAAATTGTATCTATTCTTAACCAATGTTTTCATATTATGTTTAGTATGGTATAATTATTTAAACTGTATTTGTATTTCATATTATTTTTAAAGATTGTAAAGTTACTGTTCTTAAAATGTGTTGTAATACTTTGAAGTTTTCTCCTCGGGCCTACACTGAAAATGGGGTCCTATGCAGTAGGACTTTCCTGGTAATTAAAAGTCAATAAATAAAATGTAGTAACAGTTATAGTTTTATTTATAGAAGGGAGACAGATTCAAAACAAATGCACGCAGAAATAAGCACACAGATTCTGTACAAGAATAAATTCTCTGCTTTGCTGTTTAATAAATATAATCAGGTATGAAAGATTTTAACGCACATCTAGGACTGGTAATCAGCCATACTTTGTTTTCTACATGCAGCAGAACAGGAGATTTTATATAATCAGTCACAGAAACAAAGACACATTAAGCGACTGATAGCGGATGCCTGTGAGTATGTAAACATGATTCTGAAATAAAAAGTTATAATTCCCCATTGAAATAAGATAAATAAAAACATTTTTTTTTGTTTTATTTATTTTGTAAGTATAAATCCAGAAGTAATTCATACATAAATATAATACTAATGGAGTCATTCCAAAGGGGTCCAATACTTGCCAGCTTGGGAGGACATAGTTGACAGACCATGCTGCTTTGCCAGGAATGGTCTCCACCTGTTACCTCTAGGGTTTTGGATGTTAGCTAAAACATTATCCACACCTAGAGTGACTTTTTTAGGCACTACCTGTGACAAACCCCCACTGGGCCAGTAATCAAGGAGCCTCAATCCTCACCACTAGCACCTGTGGAGGGATGTTTTCTGGGAGGAGAACAGGTATACACACACACACACACACACACACACACACACACACACACACACACACACACACACACACACACACACACACACTATTTCCAGATGCAGCTCTTTGCATCAAGTGCAATTTCCCTTAAGAGCACACAGAGACTACAGTCAGTCTGGGGTTGGTTCCTCTCCCTTTCTCCAAATCCCCAATAAGACTCCCCACTGGCACAACTATAGAGTTGAGATCTCAACTGAGTGACCAAGCCAAGACCTCCAGCACCCTCTCTGTCCAACTAATGCTTCATGTCCCTGCCCAAGTAGCTGACACACAAACTCTTTGAGGTTTGATTTACACACACACACACACACACACACACACACACACACACACACACACACACACACACACACACACACACACACACACACCTGGGAAAGGCTGGAACAGGTTTACAACTATGCCACCTTCTGCCCAGACTATAAAGTAGTTACCACTGCCACCTGTCACTCCTTATCAGCTACTTTAAGGCCCTTAACAAATGGTGTCCAATCTTACTGTGTAATATTAATAGTCTGACCAAGAGCAAGGCTGCTAGGAGTGAGCCACACAGTGTCACCAAATAAATATAAAAATACTTTCAAAACTTAAATAACTCTACACAGATCAGCCACAATGAAAGGTTTAAATATATTTAATAATAAATAATAAAAGAACAAGACAATACTAAATATATATTCACAGTGACATCGGAGATCAAAAACACAGGAAATATTTAGAATAAAATGCAGTACAGGCTCACACAAATAAAGAAAAACAAAATGTAAGCTAAACTTTGTTATATTCCTGACTGTATCTGAGAAAGTTACTATACCCTATGCAACTTAGAGCAAGGAAGATGTGGTGAATGCTTCTTCGTGTTGTTGTCAGGTCTAAAACAGAATGCAGAATGCTCTGTCTCACTAAGAGACTTCTCAAAATAATATCTAAAATATTACTGCTGGGATAGCTTGCAGAATGACACAATTTCTGGTCATCTGACTTCTAGTTCCCAGGCAAAGCCCCCATTGCTGAAGCTGGCAGTCTTTAGCATCTGCCTGTAAAAATACTCATACAAGGGCTTTTGTTCAGATCTTTGGCAGATGCTGAAAGTCATAAAACAATTACATTCCTTCATGCTCTCAGGGTAACAATTAGTTCACCCTAAAGACAATACAGAAAGCTTCTTAGTACAGACGTTGTGTCTCTAGCTACATTGAAACCTGAGAGATAGCCTCTTTATGGCCTAGCCTATAATGTAATTTAACTTCAAATATTTTACCAACGTTTGCTGGATTGAGGTTAACCCTCCAGTTTACTCTGTTAACATATACATTTAAACAGTTACAATAGTGCATGTACATTTCTGTTCTCTTCCAGGAGGGCACACTGTGGATACATTTTAAGCACAAGCACGTTACAAACACCTTTTCAACACAAACATCTGCACAGACTAGTTTGATATACAGTTCTAATACATTTGTAACACAAACATCTTATATAAATTAGTTTAATATTCACTAATGACATATAATTATTTACAAAATTCCAGCTAGCTGTGCTGGCAGTGGCTCCTTTTGTCACACTGCCAAACAGACACACATTCCAACATAACAAAATCTGCTCACGATAAGCTAAAGGGTGGTACTGCTCAATGCTATAAGTCTCAACAAGAAATTGCACTCCCTAGAAGCTCTCCTCAATCTGGAGAATGCTGGTATCTGTGTAGTGACTGAAACATGGTTTAAAGCCACTGAAAGCACTCCAGTAATGCATGGCTACAATGCTTATCATATGTTCTGTTCACCTATTGAATGTGAAACAAGGTTGAGGTGTATCTTTCTAAATAAAGGATAAGCTCACCTCAAGGCTGGTGAAGCAATATGACATGCTTGAGCTACTCCATGTCCAACTTACTATGGGAAACTCCATTACCACATTCTTGCTAGCTACAGGTCCCTGTCCATGAACCAGGAAACCCACTTATCATACCTAGAGATACTTGAATTACTCACCATACAAACAAATACTATACTCATGGGTAATTTCACTACCCCTCCATTAACTGAGAGGCATACATGACCACAACTATACAGGCCCAAAGATTTTTTGACTTTGTGAATTCAAATACCCAGGAGTAGCTGGTCTGCACTCCACAAAGGTGAACAAATATCCTGAATCTGGTTTCACAAATATGGCAAAGCTTTGCACCCCTCCATGTATGATGGTCTCACTGGTGAAATCAGATCACAAAGTGGTCTTCCTGGAAATGAAGATAAAAATAGCCCCCCCCCCCACAGAACCTCCAAAACTTTAGAACTTTTCTAAGGCAAACTAACTCATATGTGATGGCATAGCTAGATTCCAAGCTTCTCCAAATCCAAAAAACACACAGGCTTATCCAGAGGAGTGCACAAAAGCACTGTGCAACCACATAAACAACTGCATAGAAATGGCAGTACCAAACTGAAATAAGCCCAGATCAAACTGCATAAACAAGGCACCTTGGTGGACTGCTGGTCTTAATAGGCTGTACAGCAAATGAAAGAAAATCCTGTTGAGAAATAAGAGGGAATGTGCACAACAGAGCAGTAAGTCTCTCATTAAACAACAGAATCAGGGAACTAGTCAAGTCTCTGAAAGTAGACTTTGAGGTAAAAATAGACTAGTTAGTTATAGATGGCATCTCCTAAACTCAGCCAGAAGATATAGTAAACCTGCTGGCTGACAAATTCATCTCACATTTCTCTTCCCCATCACCCCCAATTTTCCCCCAGGAAATACCCCCCCCCCACTCTCCTGTGCCAGTTATCACCAACAAACAGGTAGCCTCTGCATTCTCTAAAGCTAAATATGCAGCTTAATTGAGGTTTGATGATATACCAAGTTGCCTCTTAAGTACCTTAAATCAGGACACATCAGGCCTAATAGAATCTTTAATTAACCACAACCTCTGGACCGGCTTTGTTCTGATAGAGTGGTGAACAGCTACAGTCATCCCTCTTCATAAGGGTAGACTGTCAACTAACGCAGGAAATTAAAAACCCATAAGCTTGATGAGACTTATTTGTAAAGCCATAGACGGAATAATCATGGACCTGATAAATAATGACATAGAAAACCTCCAAACACTGGCTCAGACCCAATTCAGCTTTGTCAAGGAAAGGTCATGCCTATAGAATCTGGTGGATTTCTTTGAGAAAGTCTCTAAGGCCATGGATGATGGCAAAACGGTACATACCATCTACCTTGACCTAGCCAATGCATTTGACACAATTCCCCACTTGTGTATTATAAGTAAACTCACAAAACTGGGCATAAATCTCTGCATCACAAAATGGATAGCCAATTGACTCAAGGACAGGACACGTGGTTGAAGTGGGTGATTCCATTTCCAGCAAGATGCCAGTGTTGTGCCACACAGCTCAGTGCTGTGACTACTCCTGTTCAGAATATACTTCTCAGATGCCAAGGTCAATGTGGAAGGCCTTTGGATGACAATGTTTGCAGAGAACTGCAAGTTGGGAGCGATCATTGAACCCCCCAGTGATGTAGATATCCTTCAGGAAGGTCTAAATCAAGCAAATGATTGATGTCAGAACCACAACCCGAAACTAAATATGAAGAAATGCATTATAATACCCTTTGGGAAATTGAATGCCCATGCTAACTACAACATTAACAACACACCCTTCAGAGTAGACTCAAAGGTGAAGATCCAGGTACACAGATAGATAGTAGCCTGAACTTTGACCATCATGTCTCCACAGTGGTGAGAAAGTCCTTCTATATGGCCCAACTTATAAGCAAAGGTATGGCATCCAGATCTGGGGAGATTATAGTCCCATTTTACACAAGCCTCAGTAGACCAATAATCAAGTACAATCTGCCATTTGGAATGTACTTGACTAGGCCATTACAATAGCTGGAGTGACCTCAGAGGGTCCTCACTAAGAACATGCAAGGTATTTACAACATGTCCTATGCAGATAGACTGAAAGCCCTTTCCCTTTATTCTGTCTCCTACCACTTATTAAGGGGTAACTTATGCCTGGCCTACAAGGCACTCAGCAATACAGCCTTGATGGAGCTGCTCCATATCCACAAGACAAACACTACAAGAGTCATCCATTCTAGGGATCTAAATTTAGTCAGTGAATCAAACAGAAACTGCTGGAGTGACAGATATGTGTCTCAGAGATTACCCATCTTTGGAATAGGCTTCCTATTCATGTTAAGGAGAATCCATCCTTGGCCTTCTGTAAGACTAATTTGGATCAATGGATGGGTAATCAAATTCATACCTGGGGTGGCACCTATGTTCTTTATGAATGGGATAGACTGTAAAATACTCAAGCCATAGGCACAAATCCATGTCATCCTCTTGCCGCTAGGGTCCATATACTGGGTAAAATCGAGTTGCATTGGCTAGGCTAGTAAAGGTTCTTGAGCCGTTAGCCTAGTAATGTTCTATGAACCTATGAATCTTTTCAGTGCAGAACTGCAGCACAATCCATATCAGCAAGATATTTCAAATGAGTTCCTGTTTTTAAATTACACCAGATTGTCTCCTTAGTATTAACTGACTGCAAATGTAAAATCATAACCACTTGTTATCATACTGATTGTTCACAGGTTTCCAATATCATTTTCCAGCATATCTTTTCCTGAATAAAAATTTAATAAAAATAAGAAATCACTGTCACTAAAGACTGCACTAATGTATTATTTTATGAGTTAACTTATTGTCTTAATTTCTTTTCTCTTTACCCTCCCTCTCCTTTTTCTTATTTAAGTTATGCATTCATTTGTATTTCCTTATATTTCCTTTCTATCTCTTTTATGTTGATTTTTTTATGTCCAGAATCCCAACGACCAGCTGAGCCACAATGAATGTTCACTGCCTGCCCATCCAAGGACCTCTTCACAGGGTCCTTGCTGTGACAGTGGTTATGTAGGCACCCTGGCACTGTGTGGACAGGTAAGCCACACAGAACCACTGTCTTTAGGACCAGGTTGAGGATATGGTAGAGCAGGTAGTGGCTTGAAATCTTTGGCAAGTCCATGAAGCTTTGAAATGGATTCAAGACTTGCTGCTCTCAGAATCGACCACCATACCACAGCAGGCCTCCACCCCATCAACATCAGGATTATTCACTGCAACATAATCAGGCAGTCGAAATATTTGAGGTTATGTGGATTGAATGTGCTCCTGTAATAAACTTCTCTTTGCATCCCTCCTTCCCCAATCTATTCTCTTATACACTCTTATACATACTTTCTACCAAACTACCATCTTACATAAAACAATTTGATAAGGGGGGGGTCTATCCTCCCACCAAAAATATTGTACCCCTCTCCTGACACCTCCTCCAGCACAGCCATCTTGATGGGATTTTTTTTGTTTGCTTTGTTATGTCTACCTTTTTTATTTTTTCTACTCTTAAAGAACCGATCAGTGTGTTCACATAAGGATACATCTAAAAACATATAAAACCCCTTTATACCTTTTAAGACTTAATAAAAATATCTCTACTGTACTGTATACTGCTTGCTTAAGTACTTTTAACATGCTTGTGCATAGAAATGTACACATAATTCCAGAATACTTCCGAAATTATATTACATTTTTACATAATATTCTACACATATTTAAGGATTAACATCACCAGCTTTATGTATTTCATGAAAGTGGGCATTTTTTATGAAAATCTTTCACATTCGCTTTAGTGCAAATAACCTGAAATGAGTGTAGTTGCCTATAGGGATGGTGGTGCTCTTCCGAAAATAACTGCTACGAAAGTGCAAACCTCAGAACTATGAATACAACTCACTAGACATAAAGAATCATATTCAGTCCCTGATCTCTCAGATCCAGGTGCAATGCATTTGACAAAAGATACAAATTTAAGTATTCTTTGTTCAGATCTTTTCACATGCCTGAGTGGGTTCTAACATTATCTATTTTTGTTTTGGTAATGGATCTAGTCTGGGCATCTCCAAACAATGCAGCATCAGACTCTTTCATTCATGCTAGAATCAGTATTTGTAACTAATCCCTTCCATTTCAGTATCATTGTTTGAATAACAGACTGTAACATCCTTGCAAATATGTAACATTATCTTTGTACTTAAAACAACACCAAAGCACAAATGTACAATAACAGTCACGTTATTTGATTTGACAAGTAATTGTAAGAGTCTAATTCAGATACATGAAGTATTTCAATCGAGTACAGAGACAGTTTGGTCTTGTGCAGATAGATTTTTGAACAGATTACTCTTTCTGACAGTTGTCTATGGGTATTATTTGTGGTCATTACTTGAATGCATTCAAGCTATCCGCACTGCCTGTGAATGAGTACAGAGAAGGTACGATTCATAGAGCCACTTACACTGACACACAATGGCCTTGAATATACCTAGGCAAATGAAATCATAATTATATATAAATGAGGAATGATGTAAAACAGAGTATGCTAATGAAGCATTCTCTTGCTATTTGCAATTTAGTGTAGTTTTCCTACTTTTCCATGCGATCCACAGATACATTGTATAAAAGGTGTCTCATCTGTGCTATATGCTTTGCAATTCATGAAGATGCTTTCTCTTGCTGCTTGCCTTGCTATTTTCCATTGTGAGCTGCTTGTCTTGGTTGAGCCAAAACTGTGTGCACCCAGAGGTGATTGCCAACCAAAAAGGTGGCGATGTAGACTCAGAATAACGCATCATAACTTTGATAATCAGAAGATACTTAATAGATTCAGAGAAGGCAGGGATATTGTAAGGGTATTATTGACCATGTATATCCATCAAAGAGGTACTTCAGGGATACATGGCCTTCTTATCCCTGCAGACACTAAGGTATGAGTAGCCTTCACTATACTTGCCACATGGACCTTCCAGAGACAGACAGTTAGGTATCTTATTAACTTCTGCCTCAAGAATATTGCAGCAGCTCTTGAATGTACTCTTGACACATGTGAATCAGTACATTTATTTCTCAGTGTCACATCAGGACCAAGCCAGGAACATGCATGTCTCTTATGAGGTGCACATTTCCTTGAGGTTCTTGGTGCAAGAAATTGCACCTACATTTGACCTTCTCGTCCACAGAGTGAGCAGTACTGCAACAGGAAGGGCTATCATTCCAGCAACTGCATGGGAGTGTATCATTACTATCTCTGCCCAGCATCTTGGCAGTGCACATGATTCCCATATCTGGTAAACTAGCTCTTTCTGCCACCTCTTCCTGCATGTTAGGATGCCCAGTGGTCATCTTGTTGGTAATTGGAAAATACTTTTTGATGTTGTATTTAAGTAGTTATTCATGGTAAAACACATTGTTGAATACTAATCCACTTTTTTTGCTTTGTCTCCCACCCCACTTCTCTCTCTCTCTTTTTTTGTTTGCCTTTCAGGTGATTCTGCATACTCACTGGAACCATGGTTCATGACACAAGTGAGAAATCCAAGTGGATCTGCAGAAGAGATCTACAACACATCCCTCTCCCAGACCATTCTCATTGAGAGGTTCTTTGGCCTCCTGAAGAGTTGATTTAGGTCCCTGGATGAGTCTGGTGATGCCCTTCAGTATGACCCAACTTCGATGTGCAGGATGTTTACTGCATGTTGCATTCTGCACAACATGATCATGCAGTGATCTGATGTTGAAGTATCCCATGCTGTCACTGCAGCTCCCAGTTCCAGTCCCACTTTGACTGATGATGACAAGAGAGCAGCAGAAGTAAGGGACGCCGTGCAGCAGGCTTTTGCATGTCATATGGCTGTACAGGTAAAGAGGCAGAGTTAGTCCCCAATTATAGACCATGGCATTCAGGCTAGTGTTTGCTTTCTTGTAAAAAACACACAGAGTATAACTGATGCATGCAGTGATATCTGTGGGCTGTACTGTCTTGTGTATGGTCTGCTGCTACTATCATCTGACATTCCATCTCATTTTTAAATAATTATTTTTTAGAACAGTTACTGATATTATTGTTTGTGAAAGTTATGCCTGAGTGCTCACTGATCACTGTTCAGTCATGTCGTAAGGCATCCTATAAGTAATAATTACATTTTCAAGTGTTTTGCACAATAAATTCTAGTGAGGTAGTTTACCTAAATTTGCACATACCGAATATCCTCAAGTGATTCAATTAGTAAAAGGTGTTAATTCAGTATTTAACATGATTTCATACCTCGCATTTAAATGAAAATGTATCATATTGTTTTTTATATCATGCAGTGTTTTCTCAGTTTGAAGTATGCTGCCTGCTGAGGTACAACACATCATATTATTTCATTTTGTCATACACAATAATTTGTGGCCTCAGAGACAAATAACAAATATAATTTGTACAGTGGGGGGGGGGGGGTGAGGAGGCAGCAGTGTTTGTTTACTAGGCAAGATACTTGTTTTAATATGTCATTTCTTAGTATTGTTTCTGTGAAAATTTGAGTATTGCTACTTTGAAGTTGTAGGTAACCTGCAGCTGTAACAATATTAGTGGTTTCAGCATTAATGGTGTAAATCACTGCAATCTTGTGGGGTCTATATCTATATCACATAGTCAAAATCTTATAACTTTGAACACGTAATGTTCAAACCATCATGTTCAAAGTTACAAAACTTCGACTATGGATAAAAAAAAATGGAAAACAAAAAAAACTCTTTTAAGCAGGGGGCAAGCCCCCCTGCACCCACTACTTAAATATGCCAACTCCGAGATCGCACCCCATTGAACAAAATGGAAACCTCCACTTATGGAGATTTCCATTCAAACGCTCAAACTTTTCCAAATTCGAACTTATGGTCTCGACCATATGAGGTTTGAACTTGTAAAAGTTTGACTACATGATAGGAACCCATCTTATGTTATGACATGCACCTTTCTTTCCACAGTTCAATGAGATTTTAAGCAGTACTATTACAGGAATGAAATGCATACAATTGAAAAGTGTCTTAAGCCCCACCCCCCTTTTTTTAAATAACTTATTCTTGTATTAAGTTACCTGTATCTGTAAAGGTCAAATTGTAAGTAACAGAAATATCACACTTAATTCACAGAAGGTCAAGGTCAAGTTTGTCATACTAATCTCCTAAAATAGGCTAGGTGGTGGTGCAAGTGATTTTGAAGAAGGGTTGTTATGAGATCTGGATGGTGATTTGGTCTGATGTTGTGACATACTTGATGCAGGTAATCCTGCCGACACTGATCTGATAGTGCTGCTGGTCTGTGATTGAGACCTTGAATGAGAGGTTCTGCTTGATGTAGATGAACACTGATGTGGCTTGCATGAAATTTGTTGTGCGCGTCCCCCAATTACAGTACTTGTGAAGCACTTGTAGTCTCATGTGGTCTTCCCCTATGTATCTGGACAATACCCCTTCCTTTTACTCTTCTAAGACTGACTCCTATTTGAGTCTGCTAAGTCCTAATTAGTGTATGAATGACCAACTTTTGACTAACGTGTCTATTATTGTAAGAATGTTCTTCTATATTCAGCTTATAAACAAAGGAATTGTGTCCAGATATAGGGGTGTTATCGTCCTCCTTTACTCAGACCTCATTAGGTCAGTTAGGTCAGTCCTTGAATATAATGCCTTCTATGACATACATACAGACACATGCAGCAACTGTAATGCCCACAGGGGTACCTTACTAAAAGGATACAAGGCATACATAACATGCCCTACATAGGCCAACTCAAAACCCTGTCACTATACTTGGTTTCCTACAGACTGGTAAGAGCTGACCTGTTTCTGGCACACAAGGCATCCTCTGACCCGTTATTGATGGATTTACTACACATCGGCTAGTCAAAAAGCATCAGTAATACTTAGGCTGGGTATCTAAACCTTATCAGCAATATCAACAGAACAGTTTGAAGGGACAAGTATATCCTGCAGAGGACACCACTGTTCTGGAACAGACTGTTGATCTGTATAAATCAGAGTTCATGCCTGCCCATATTAAGCCACAACATAGATCTATGGATGGGAAACAGAACTTTCACTCCAGGATTACCACTGTACTGCTAATAGACAGAAGCAGTTCCTAAATGCTTTATTCCATGCATGGGTCCCCTCAAATTATCTTTGCTATGATACCAGTTATTCTTATTTTGGGTAATTATATGTATCAACCATGGGATGGGTAAGGCTCATCTATAATCAAATGGGATAGGTTATTTTGTGCACAAAACAGGAAATTGGCAAGGCTTAAAATGGCCCTCAAAGACAGCTAGCCTAGTACTTACCTATGAACCTATGAAACTATGAATGGAGGTGGCCACAGATTCTTGGTGTGTCACCATACTATGCATCAGCGTGCTCATGGCATTATCTCTGCTCTATGCCATTTCCATGTAAGGTTACAAACTCTGTCTGCCCTGGAGGATTCTGACCATTTCCAGCTGACTTTCTATGGCATAAGCCTTAAGAATCTCACTCCTCTTTCACTGCTGGGTAGCTAATGCTTTACATGTTTCCTGTAGCTGTAACAAAGTCCTGTGCTTGGCACCCCTTTGAAAAGGTGTCAGTGTGGACCATTGTTACCTGTGAGTGTTTGCCAGCATCCTGAAAGTTTCAATGGGGTTAGGAGACACTGTAGAGGTGCATGCATTTTCTCCCTGTACAGATATAAGATTAGTTGTCACAATGGTTAAGGTATTTGCTTCTCATGCACAAAGTACAATGTTTGATCTTGACCTCCTGCTAATGCCTGTTTGGAGTTTGCATGTTCTCTTTGTCTTTGTTGGGATTATCCTACCTCCAAAAAAAACATATTGAGTGTTTTCTTCTCAAACTCATCAAAAAAGAGAGCTGTGGGCAGCAGCAGCTCAGACTCCAGATGTTGCCCTATAGGTGTGCAGTATCCTCATAATAGGGCAACATGAATCATAGACTGTGTGCCATGGCAGAGCTAAACATTTGACTGTGTAAGTACGGCTTTAGGTGATTTGGTCATGTTTACAAATGTTTCCACAAAGGCATGAGTATTTTCTGATGATGAGTAGGTAGAGTCCCTGACTTACTCTGACCTGCGCTAGGGACCCATGCTAATGCTGGCATGGTGCATGTGTGCCTCCTATAAAGCAGGATGTAAAAATGTTACTTATAGGCCTACATGACTTTGACTGATGGTTCTGATGATGTCAATTCATTAAGACAAAAGCGCTCAACTGTTCAGTGCCATGTTGAATAGTTTGGGTTTTTTTTACAAGTTTTACAATGCTTTTCAAAGTAAACAAGGACTTTTGGAGCCCTTGTGTTAGAAATGACTGCTGGATTTTGTTTTTTCTTGGACTTATTGTGTATTCAGTGCTCAGGTTTTTTTTGGGCTTTTACATTTCCTGGGTATATCTGCTTCCAATACACAAGATTCCTTCCATGATGGATTGTTTCTTTCAGCTGAATCTGTCAATTTAACATTATTAATTGAGCAGTTCACACAATTCCTTACACAGGTTAACAGAGTGCATAACAGTGTGGCAAATGGCAGGAGCAGTCCATAAACTCAGGCAGTGAGAAATGATGCAAGTCCTGGCTCCTGTGGTGGTAACGTACAAGATTTTTCTGTTACTGGTTCTTTAACCAAGTGGCTTGATGCAGCTGACTTAGTTTAAGGTAAGGATTATATCTGCTCACATGAGGGTAGACATTTAACATTGCATGAGCAAATAACAGACCTTGAAAAAAACTTGTTTAAGTTTAAAACATTACAACTGGATAATATTTTTATTGATGAAAGTGTTAAGTGTGACCATGTCACATAGAGACTAAAAAGTTTGGAAATGTCCCCAGGGTATGGAACTAAATTCAATTTTTCATTCAGAGCTGCTAGAATTTTTTGATAGAACTGGTCTTGAGTTAACAGAAATGATTATTAAAGAGAATGAGTGGTGTTTAAGTAAACTCAAGGACTGTATTAACAAATTGGTAGATTCAATTACGTTTGATTTGTTAAATACAAATCGGTTTACTTGAGCTTTTGAGTCCACTGAAACAAAGTTGATTCCACTTAAAAATAGAAAAGAAAAAAGTTAGCTTTTGACAGCAGTGATTATAACATCAAGTCTGCTTAGCCCCTCTCCACAAAACATCGGGGGTGATTCAGCAACAAAGACCCTCAGAGTAAAACCAAGATGTGAAATAAATTGATTTTCAAGGAGAGGACTTCACAAATGAGAGTGACCCTTTAGAAGATTCCCAACCATGAAGATCGGAGAGGTTGGCCAGGAAACAAGTGATGAGCCAACAGACAGTGGAGAATTCTGGAGGTGGTCCCCAGAGATAGAAAAAGAACAATCGGTGGAATTACAACAGGAGCTGGAAGAATTCCAACCGATAGTAAATCTTCCTATGTGATCTAGTCCAGTTAATGTCACCACCTTTTTTGATTTTAAAATTTATAATTATACTGATATGGGGATTGAGCCAGCTCACCATCAACTATTTTAAAATAATTTAATTTCATCCCCTCTAATAAAGCAAAGATTGAAAATACTTTACATGGTTTGAAAATGTTTACAAGAAAGCTGAATTTTCTAATTGTAATCGAGAATAAGAGGGTTTAACAACCTGTGAGATTGAGAAGAAAGAGCTTGGCTAACCCCCCTTTACACCCTATGAGTAATATTTTTGAGAGAATTTGTGAAAGGGACCTACATGATTCCTTGGGTTGGAAAAGACATGGTAATTTTCACAGTCTTACCATGCAGGATAGAACTATATTGAATTATATTAGATCCAGGGATAATATTAGTTGTATGAAACCTGATAAGGGAGGTAGCCTAGTAATCATGGATACGCATGACTATTCAGGACAGATGTACAATCTACTGGTAAATAATGTGTATAGTGCTGTCTTATTGAGTAAGATTAATATTGCCTATAGAGACATCAAGTTGGCTCTGGATGAGTTTTTACTTTTTGATGTGATATCTCAAGAATCATATGACTATCTGAGGGTGCTCTATTCAGTTATACCTAACATTTTTGCCATCCCAAAGATTCATTCTAATTTGAATGAGCCACCATTAAGACCAGTTGTTGCTGCAGGTGGGTCATGTACTAAACCATTTACCAAGTACATAAAATTTAATCTTAAGAACGTTTGGACAGATTTTTGTCACACTGTGAAAGACTCCTGGGACTTGCTCAATAAATATCACTTGGTGAATGATATTGATCAATGTGTGCTTGCTACTTGTGATATTAAAAGTTTATTTTCAGTTATTCACCACAAAGAAGGTCTGTTGTGGTTTTCCAGATATGGTAATATGACTTCAACAGAGGTAGATCTTGCAAGAGCTGAGGGAAATGTTTTTAAATAACTTTTTAACCTTTAATGGAGAACTTTTCAAGCAAAAGTTAGGTGTGGCTATGGTGGATCCTTGTACCCCCATATTTGCAAACATGGTGCTCCTAAAATGGGAGTTGGAAATGGTTTTTAAAATGCCTTTCTTTGAAAAATGTGTTGGGTGCTTTAGATACCCGGATGATGTGCTTATTATTTGGAAGGGCAATGACAAACAGTTTGCTGATTTTCTGGGAGAGTTAGAAGGACTTACAGACTTTTTGCAGTTCAGTTATATGGTGAACAAGGAAAAGGAGACTTACTTAGACATTTCACAGTCTTTTGTAGGTGGATTTGAGACTAGAATTTACAGAAAACCTACATTCTCTAATTCTTTCTTATTTTTTACAAGTTGCCATCCATTCCACCAAAAGAAAGGAATCATGAAGAGTCAATGCTTTAGAATTTTTAGATTGACATCCAGTGACAATGAATGTCTAAGAGAGTTCGATTTTCTTAAGAACATGTTTAAGGAATGTGGATATCCTACCAATTTGTTGAACAAGTTTGATCATGAGCTATGGGAAAAGAGGAAAGATAACTATGCCCCTATTTTAAAATATTGTCTTTGTGGTGGCCAGAAATTTGACAGTGACTACACTGTGTCTCATGACATTAGCCATAATATGGTGTTACATTGCACCATTGATGTCAAAAATATAGAAGACATTATTTGGAAGAACTGGGACATTTTTCAATGCCATGATGACACTAGGACATTGAGCAACATAGTTCCTACTTTTATGTACAGAAACAAATTTAACAGCAAGAATTCACTGCAGAAGCATCTCATTATGACTATAGATGCATTTACAAACATCATGAGGAAATGGGGTAGGTGTAAACAATGCCAGTTCATTGAAACTGATTATAATCATCCGATTTTTCAGACAATCAGTAGTAAGGGTAAAGGTGGTAGATTCAACTGTTTATCACAGAGATATTTTGCATGCTGTCTCTGATGCTCCATGTTTACACAGGCAAAATGGACAATGCTTTGAATAAAAGAATCTACTGACATGTATATAGTATTAAACATGCTGATAGTAAGAGTGCTCATGCCAAACATTCTGGGACCTATGTTGATTTTACGGGTTTTGCCTTTTAAGTTATCAAGTAGGTGGATGCTTCAGCCTATGTGGGCAAATGACGTAATAAACTGCTGAATAGGGAACTGCATTGGAACTCAAGCTGGATGCTACACATCCACCAGGCTTGAATGAAAATGTTGCATTACATAGTGGACTTAAGAAATGAGCAAGCAAGTTGTAAATCTAATTATTACTTGCTATTCTTGTATATTTTATCCTCTCACTATTCTTATTGTTTGAGTGTGTTTACAAAGGTAGCACAGTGGTGATTATTCCTGCTTTCCCATGTGGGAGACTGGGGTTTGATTCTACAATGGTAGGTAAAGTATCTTTATGAGTTTTTCCTCATTTTTTTATAATTTCATGCTTACAATTAATGAAGGAGTATTGGTAGATGTGTCATTTTTGCACACAACAGCTACCATTGGTTGTTCTTAAAGGATGTGTGAGTGAAAAATGTTATTTATAGGTCTGCATTACTTTGACTGATTGTTCTGATGATGTTATTCATTAAGACAAAAGTGCTCAGCCATTCAGTGTTGTTTTGAATAGTTTGTTCTTTGACAAGTTTTACAATGGTTTTCAAAATAAATATGGAATTTTGGAGTCCTTGTATTGGAACTGACTGCTGGATTATGTTTTTTTTCTTGGATTTATTATGTATTCAGTGCTTGGGCTTATTCTGGTGATAAGTGGGTTGAGGAACTGACCTGCTCCGACCTGTGCTAGAGACCCATGCTAATGCTGGGAGAATGCATGTGTGCCTGACATAAAGCAGGATGTAAAAGCAATCAACCTGCCAAACATGAACTAAGAATTGCCACACTCAATGTAGGTGCTGACAAGATTAGTGTGGATGACATGATGGTAAAGAGGTAAGGAGGAGGCTGGACATCCTGTGTATCCAGGAGACAATATGGAAGGGCAATGCAGTAAAGTCACTTGATTTGGGATCCAGAGTATACTACTCAGGAGGAGTACAGGGTAGAAATGGCATTAAAAATATGATGAAACATTGAGGAATGTCATCAGAATCAGTGACAGACTCATAGCAATCAGACTTCAGTATTCATGATCTCAGTCTATGCCCCATAGCAGGGTTATGATATTAATGAAAACAGTACATTCAGACAGCAGTTATAAAACAGTCCAACAGGAACTAGTGTTGATATGGGTGACTGAACACATATATCGAGACATATCGGGACAGACAGAATAGGATATCAAGACTGCCTGAGTCCACATGGGTGGGGCAACAGGCATAAAGAGGGAGGGACCATTCTGGACTTCTGTCTGGCAATGACTTGATAGTAGCAAATACATGGTTCAGAAAGCCAGACAGTCATAAGCGCATGTACAGGAGTGGCCAGCATGCAACTCAGGTAGACTTCCTCCTAGTAAGGAAAGGGCACTGAGGTAGAATCAAGGATTGCAAAGTCATCCCTAGCAAAGCAGTCATCTCACAGCATAAAACACTGGTTGTCATAATCAGCTGCAAGCAGCAGTCAAAGAAGGCTCTAAGATTAACACAGACCAGGCTGAAGACCTAGAAGTTGACTGGAGAGAAAGCACTACAGTACAAGGAATTACTCAGGGATTTAGCACCTGAAAAAGAAGAGGAAATAGGTGGAGTTGAAGAAGAATGGCTGTGCCTTAAAACAGCATGTGTGAGGACTGCAGAACAGATATGTGTCTGAGCCAGGTATGGAAATAAGATACATAAGGAAAGCTGGTGGTGGAATGCAGAAGTCCAGGAAGCCATCAAAAGAAAGAAGGAGTGCTGGAAAAAGTGGGAGATAGAAAAGATGGACCGGGCTAGGAAGGAATACTGGTTGGCTAACAAAGAGGCTACTAGTAGCAAAGAGCAATGCATCAGAAATGCTTTACCAACTCCTGGAAAGTAACTCAGTAGGTAGCATGAATATCAGGTTGCAAGGCAAAGACAGAAAGATAAAGAAGATAGTCAGACACCCTTCATAAGGGATGCCAGCAGCAACCTGCTCACCAGTCCAGAGAACATCAAAGGCAGATGGAAGGAGTATTTCCAGCAGCATCAGAATGAAGAAAACCCCACAGAACTTGTACTGTCCAGACACAGCCTATGATAAGAGAAGAAGAAGAGCCCAGCCTAGAAGAAGCAAGAACAGTGCCAAGGAAAATGAAGTCAGGGAAAACAGCAGGCGGAGATGCGGACACAGCAGATATAAAGATGCTGGGTGAGATAGGGGAGAAATGGTTCTGAGTATACTAAGTTGTGTATGCAGATAATGTGGCATTACAAGCAGACTTTGAGCAAGAACTTCAGCAAAGTATAGGGGAATGCAATGCAAAACTGAAGGCACATAGGATGAAACTGAGTACAGATAAGACATTTGTAATGACAGCAAATGTGGGAAATCAGAAGAAGTGAAGAAGCTAAGAATTGAGATAGAAGGCAAAATGTGGAACAGATTAACAGCTTCAAGAATCTGAGATGTGTGGTTGAGGAGAAGGGAAGTCTGAATGATGAGGTCAAATCTAGAATTAGAGGGGCTGCAGCCAACTGGCACAGAGTGTTAAGTGTGGTATAGGGCAGAATATTGCTAATAAAGCTGAAAGTAAGTTGTAAAACACAGGGATGTGACCGGTAATACTGTATGATATAGAACCCTGGGCAGTAAAGAGTAACTGAGGAAGTTAGAGGTGATGGAGATGAAGTGCCAAAATGGGTGGTAGGATGCACACTATGGGAGGGATGAAGAAATGAGGATGTAAGAACAGAAGCCAAAGTAGCTCCAATTTCTGAAAATGTCAAAGAGAACAGATTATGGTGGTTTGTGCACATGTGCAGACAAGCAGAAGACTATCTGGTGAAGAAGATTTGGGACAGACAGGAAGAAGGCAAGAAGAAAGGAGGGTGTCCAGCAAAGAGATGGATGGATTGTGTGAGAGAAGATCTGTGATAGTCCTGCATGAGTGTCAAACAGACAGGACAGTAGCAGTGAACACAGAGATGGTGACAGTTAACATGACACTCCAACCCCATGTAGAAACATGGGAAAAAAGGGGTCTGATATAAGCAACACAGAGTATCAGAACAGACCAGGATCTACCTACTGCAAATAATAAACTAAAAATATCAACACAAGAAGGAAAACGTATAAGATATGCAGATGAATATACAGGAAAAGTCAACAATAAACAATTCACTGATGATCCAAAACAGTTTTATACAGACTTTAGAAGCAAAGAAAAGGAATAGCAATGTTACCAAAACAAGAAATAGATACATTTTGGAGAAATATCTATGAAGACCCTGTGGAGCATAGCAAAGATGCTGAATGGATAGAAGTAGTAAAACAAATAGTAAGAAGTTGAAACATACAGGATATGAAATTGGATGAAGTAATGAAAAGAACATTAAGAAAAGCTCCTGACTGGAAAACCTTAGGCCCAGATGCAGTACCTACCTTCTGGCTGACAGTATTAACATCTTTACACGAAGAGTTAGCCCTGAGTAAGAATTACTTATATGCGCATCCCAAACAGACTGCCTGGTTAACAACAGAAAAAAATTATACTCCTCTTTAAGAGAAAACTGTAAACTATCCTAAAAACGTGTCTTCCAAACATGTATAAGCTATGGACTAGAACAGATGCTAACAGAGTTTATAGTCATTTATAAGAAAACTCAATCATGGCAATAGAACAAAAGGGTAACAAAAGAAAGTCATATGGAACAAAGGATCATCTGTTGTTAAATGAAGTCATAATGGAGAATTGTAAAAAAGGGGAAAAATCTAAGTATGACATGAATAGATAACAACAAAGCATTTGGTAGCATCCCACATTCATAGATAAAGGAGTGTCTACAGATGTATATGCTACAACATGCACTGATCAGTTTACATTACAGTGACCATGAAACAGTATCAAACAAATCTGCAGCTAAGCCATGATAAAGGACAGATTTTTATCCCAGTGATAAAAATTGAAAGGGGAATATTCCAGGGTTACTTTTTGTCACTGTTGCCTTTTATCTTGCCCTTACTCCATTAAACTGTCTACTTAACAGATTATGTCATGGTTACAATTTGGCTCCCAAAAAACAACAAATAGTAAAGACGTCTCCTCTTCTTTTTGTAGATGATTTAAAACTGCATAATTCATCAGATGAGGAGCTGAAGGCACAACTGAAAATGGTCAAAATGATGTAAGAATGTCATTTGGTTTTGATAAATGTGCATAAGTAGCATTTAAAGCAGGAAAGCTGCAGCACAAACAAAATATCAACCTGGGACAGGAATGTGATATGAAGCAACTTGAGCAGAATAGAGTTTATAAATATTTGGGAACTGATGAAGGATCAACAATAAAACATGTACAAATATGAACAAAACTCAATCAGGAACATTTTGGAACACTTCAATTAATGCTGAAACTGGCCTTGATATGTAGGAATAAAGTCCAAGCTATAAACTAATTTGCTCTTCCTAATATATATTTTTGGGTGGATTGACTGGCCCCAAGAGGTATTGGATCCGAATATATAATTCCTTGTTCTGAGGGAGGTATGGGCCTCCTCAAAATTGATTACATGTATAGATCTGCAAGTAGTACTGCATACATGTCTGCTGACCTCATCGGATCTGAACATAGTGAAAAGTTTAAAGCAGAAAAAGAAAAAGTCTAGGATGATTTCCTTGTTTAGTTTAGCAGAAGCATATCATTGTGAAGCAAGAATGGAAACTAAAACAGAAGTAGAAAAAATCAGGCAGCAACTGGGTGCGCCAAAAGCAAAAGAAATCTCCTGGAACAACCTCATGTCAATCTGGATCCGATGTAGGAATGGTTAAGGAGAGGTAAATTTAAACCAAATTATGAAAGGTTAATATTAGTGGCCCAAGAAAGTGGACTACATACAAATTGGATTACAAAGTCCATTGAACACGTGGGAGAAAAAGATAAATGCAAGTTTTGTAAAACAGAACTGGAAACAGTCACATATCTTGTTTCTGGGTGTGAAACACTAATGGCAGAGGGTCTGTATACTGAAAGGCATAATAATTTGGCAAGACTGTTGCACTGGGGATTGTGCAAACAATGCAACACTGAAGTAGTTGAAAAGCATTGGAAACATGAGACACAAAGTATTATAGAGAATGATGAAGTTTATATCATATGAGATTACACATTACCGACAGTTCAAAAAATAAATGTGTGAAAACTAGATATAATAGTCCATGTAAAGAAAACAAAAGTAGCATTAATCATTGAAACTGCTACATTTAGTGATTACAGTGTCTTATGTACAGAGAAACACCAGGATTTGCAGGCAGAAATGATGGAAATATGGAAGGATACCCAAACAGTTCCAATAGTAGTAAAAGCAGCAAGTCTCATAAAAAAAATTTACAGTGATATTCAGATGTGCTACTGATACATGGAACTCCATATGAATTCCAGGATAAGTAATTTCTGGGCACATTCCAGGTACCACAAAGAGCACTTTTGGCTAACATCAAAGATTGGAAGAATACTTATTTCACAAACTTTAATCATACTTTGACTTAGGAATGGACTCCATTCTTGTCACGATAATATAAATACAAATGACTTGGAGAAATTAAACCAAGAGAGCAGGTATTCCTCATCTGGTGTTAAAGTAATAATTGTTGGACCCCCCCCCCCATACTTGTATGGGCAATTAAAATTCTACTTTACTAGCAGATACTAACATTTCATTTATCCTCTCAACTTTTTTGAGCCCCCTTTACCAAATAGATATTTACCATATGTCCTGAGGGCTACCATAAGAATTCAGTTTTCCTCTCAGTGAAAGTTTACCATTTTCTGCCTTGATCCCTTCTTTTGCATCATCATTGCTACATATGAAAAATATGCCACAGTCATACACAAAACCCACTGGTCATCATTTGAACAACACAACAATGAAAGTGTGGCTGACATCCACCGATAATGAAGGACAAAAACAACTTTATGAACTTCTGCAAACCATCCATAAACATAATTTCAAAGAATTCTGGTTGTCCATTAACTCAGGTCTTAACCCAAGATCCAAAACTGCCCCAGTCCTCCCCAAGAAAGCACCCCTCTTCAAATAGTTAGTACGTTCAATACTTCCTTTATTGCTAACATGACCACACACTCTACACACTCACCTTCATCGTCCTGTGGTTGCTGTTCTGACCCTTTTCCTACCAGACTCTTTACTCCAAGCACTACTAAAAACTAACATAAACCCCATATCCTTTTCCCTCCAACCAGTCCCTATTACCTTCAATAAAAAAATACTGAACTGTTTTAATTCTGCAGATGACCACCCAGCTGAATACCTTAAACTATTAGCAGAGGCTATAGCCTATCCTACCAACATATTATCAATAGATCTTTTCTAAAATCTGTGTCTGGGTTTAATGAAAAAAAAAGTCATATGTCATCCCTTTGCATAAAGGACGCAACTCGGTTGACTTATCCAACTTTTAAGCTATTGCCATTCTGTCTCTCTCTCTCTCTCTATATATATATATATATATATATGTATATATAGGTTTAGAAAAACATGCACATAAACAGCTTCTAAATCAACTTCTAACATCTCTTCAACCACAGTAAAACAACTGTCTTATTATCATTCATGAAAATCTGTCTTTTCACTATTTCTTGATCTGACCAAAACCTTCAACACTGCCTCGCTTTCTAAACTCCTACATCAACTATTCATCCTTGGTTTATCATCTTCCACTCTTGAATGGTTTAACAGTTACCTATATAATAGGCAAGAATCAGTAAAATGACAAGGCTTCCACTCACCATATCTACAGATATGACTGGCATCTCCAAGGCTCTTTCCTTGTCCCCCTTCTCTTTAACACTTTAACTTTTTTTTTAAAAACAGTCATCACATGTCTTCCTGTCAAAGCTCCCTAATTCAGTATGTAGATAATTCTAAAATGATCTGTTCTTCAAATAGCCTGTCTCACCTTCAATACATAACACAGGAAGCTTTCACTTCTTTTGAGAGCAGGCTTTCTAATGCCCTACTTTTACTTAACCCTAATAAAAATAAGTTTCTGCTTTTCTCCCCAAAATCTTAGAGCCCAGAAGGACACTTCAGGATTCATTCCCTGAAGATTAGACAAGCTGTAGTCCCTCAAATCAAACTATTAGGCCTAACAGTGGTTGATAATCTTAAATTTAATCTTCATATACAGAACAATGTAAAGAAAAAAATAAACTTGTAATGGTCCACATATATAAATGCTTTCTAAAACTATTCTTGCCACCACATACCTTTTACCAGCATACTTATATGGAGCCCCATTCCTTATTAATCTACAGTTCTCACTAAAAAGCAAACTTGAAGCCAAGTACAATAAAATTGCTAAACTTGCAACTAGTACAGCACATAACTCCCATCATTGCATAGCACTCCAGTCTCTTAAATTACTTTAACTTCCTCATCACTTAACTTGCCAACAACTTATAATTAACCACACTCTTGTTTGTAAACCAGTATCCTGCTCTTCTGTCCATCACAACTATGTCTCAAGTAGACTACTGTGGTCAGGGGATAAATAACTCCTTATGATTGCTAAACATAGGAAATCATATTTAAATGTCTCTACTCATACTCAGTAGACAAAAGCTGGAATTCCTTACCTCTAGTCACTAGGTCTATCTCTAACCCTCAACTTTAAACAAATACATAGGGAATACCAATCTAAAACATGGTCCTGTTTATGTACCAATCTAGTCTTAACCCCTTCAAGTCCATAATTTCCTACCTACTCTTCTTTCCTACCAACCTTCTTAATTAAATTGTTATTTTTAAACATTCACTAAATGAACACAACTTTTAGCTTTGCTCTGGCTTAATTACTTCAAGCCTATACTTTCCTACCTACTTTCATATACTATAGTAAGTATAACTTTTTTCTCATTTTTGGTCATATTGAAGACAAAAATAAACTATAATAAGATTTTATAACTGAAGGCATTTGCTAGATAAATTATGTGTATCTGCAAATATGTATATATATAATATTATTATTATAATACTGAAAAAGAAAGCATAAAATATCTGTACACACAACTGCATCTGTATAGAAATATATGGAAGGTTTATGTGATGACAGAATTGTCTGTATAAATACAAATGTAATATATGTATGAGTAAAATAATGATCTCTCTCTCTCTATAATTATATATATATATATATATATATATATATATATATATATATATATATATATATATATATATACACATGTGTGTGTGTGTCTGTAAATCACATCACATATATAAATGTATGTTTTTCTGTAGAGACCAAACACATTTGCATTACCTCATAATTTCATTTAGTGTTGTATTACCTTAAGTAGTAGTTTTTTGTAAAGAAATCAGTTTGTTTGTATAGGCCAGAAAAATATGTATAAGTATAGTAATTGTATAAGACAGTCATTTCTTCCACAATACTAACTGCACAGGCAAGATGGTTGAATTCATAGTTTCATAGTTTCATAGTATAGTACTAGGCTATCTGCCCTGGGGCATTTGTAAGCCTAGCCATAGTGATGTGGCTTTTGCCACCCCATGAAATGGTACAAAAAATGTACAGAATAAATTTAGAATACTGTGCCTCTGTCTAATAGTGACACAATGAAGGTCCCCTTATATAATAGAATTAGTTTACTGTGCCCCTGTCTAGCAGTGACACAGATGTGACCCCTGGGGTAAACTTATGATCTCCCATCCACTCATCAAGATTTCTCTTGAAGAGAGTCAGTGAGGGGCTCTGCCTAATATGAACTGGGATCTTGTTCCAAAGCATGGGAAGCCTCTGGGTTATGAATCTATCCCTCCAGCATGTCCTATTCATACTTGTGCCAAGGTTTAAGTCTTTAGCTCTCGTGGTCCTGATGGATTTGGATTTTTTGAGGTGGAGCATGTCCATCAGATCCTGATTGGACATGGCCTTGTACGTCAGGCAGAGATCACCTCTGAGCAGGCGGTATGCTACTGAATAGAGCCAAAGTTTCTTTAGTCTGGCAGAATAAGACATGTGTTGGAGACCCTTGATCCTCTTGGTGAGGCACCTTTGTGGTCCCTCCAGCTGTTGCAAATGCCGGGTGAGGTACATACTAAATGGGGCATTGTACTCAATCATGGGTCTGATGATGGAGGAGTATAGGGGTACAATGACATCCTTGGATCTGGATGTGAATCCCTTCATGATGAGGTGTGCAAGGTAGAATGTTTTTGTGACCACTTTGGCAACGTGGGTGTCAAATGAGAGGTCGCTGTCGATTTGGGTCCCTAGGTCTCTGATTACTTTTTCCGTACTCAGTGGGTTGCTGTCTATGTGATAATTTATGGGTACATTTCCCACAAGGGGATGACTATACATTTTTTGGCATTTAGTTTAAGGCCGTGACTCCGGCACCAGTTGTCCGTTTCTGTGAGGCCTTTTTGTAGGATGTATGTGTCCGCTGGTGTATCGAATATGGCGCCTAGTTTGCAGTCATCTGCGAACTTTGTCAGCCACAGCCCTCCCATGTTTGCTTTAACATCTGAGAAATAAATGCCGAACAAGAGGGGTCCCAGGACAGATCCCTGTGGGACACCACTTGTGATTGGCTTTGAGTCTGACATTGCTCCAGTGATTTTAACTTTATGGGTTCTGTCCTTTAGCCAGTTTGCAACCCATCTAGTGATTTACGTTTAAGCTGTTGAGCTTATCTATGATGCCTGAGTGGGGTATTGTGTCGAAGGCCTTAGCCAAGTCCAGGTAGGCTGTATGGACTGCTTTGCCCTCATCAATGGCTCTAGTGACTGTTTCGAAAAAGTCAACCAGGTTCAAAAGGCAGGATCTGCCCTTTACAAAGCCGAACTGGGTGGGGTCAAGTGTCTGCAGGTCCCCTATGTCTCTGTTTATGAGTTCCATAATGATTCTTTCCATAGCTTTGCAGACCAGGCTGGTTAAGCTTATGGGGCGGTAGTTTCCAGGGTCTGTAGAGGCACCCCCTTTGTGGAGTGGGACCACTGTTGCTGTACACCAGTGTTCAGGTACATATCCCGAAGTAAGGCTAAGGTTAAATAGCATTTTTATGTGTGGGTTTAGCTCCTCTTGGAATTCACGTAACACGCAACCCGGGATACCGTCAGGTCCCATTGATGCTGTGTTTTTAGCTTTGTTTAGGGCGGTTCTCACTTGGACATCTGAGATGACAGGGAGATTACATTCAGCTGGGATAAGTATTTCTTCTTTTGGGGTGAGGGAGGGAGAAATTTGCACTGAACCTGTCAGCCAGAATGTTGGCAATATCTGTGGGTTCAGTGTATTTTTGTTGTTGTGAACCAACTCTGAGCATATCTGAGGGTTTCCTTCAGGTTTCTAACATAACTGAAGAAGGCTTTGTGGTTATCTTTAGTGTCCTTAGCGATTTTTCTCTCAAAGTTGGCCTTGGATGTTTTTATGAGAGAACGTAGTTTTCTGCTAATGTTGATCAGAGATGTCTTCCCTTCATGGGATTTTGCTCTGACATGCAGTAGCTTCCTTCTTTGTTATACAATTTGTTAATGGCTGAGGTCCACCAGACAGGACGCTTGCCTTTGGTGGAGAGGGACTTGGATTTATTTGGGATTGCATGATCCATGCATTCTTGGAGATGTCCATAGAAAGCATTTGTGAAGGATTCGGCATTGTGGGATGTGGTATCCACTGGCACAGTGGGCTTAAAGGATACCATCTCAGTCTTAAGAAGAGTGAAGTCTGCTTTTGAGAAGTTTTTCACTGTGGTCTTTTGTGCTGGGGGTGGAGGTGGGATATGTATATCCAGGGTGATTAGTTTGTGGTCAAATCTCACTAGTGAGGGGTATACTTCTGGTGTGGAACATTTTGTCCCCATGTTTATGATGATCAGGTCTAGTATATTATCTCCCCTAGTGGGAGAGGTGACTAGACACTACACCTTAGCAAGAGTAGAGATTGGGGAAGGGGATGGGAGTTGCAGTCTCATGTAAATGACCAGCACCTACTTTAGTGAGAAATAACCAGTTGTATTGCTTCCCTATACATTTTTAAACCAGCACCTGAAATGTTTAGAATTGTTGGACAGAAAACTACCAAAGGATATATTTTGTACAGCTAAGGAACTGGAAACTTTTTTTAATTGCTGCATTTTTCTGGGTCTTTTTTTTTTCTGATAAGACTCAAAGCCTGCATAAACTACAAGCACTGCTGTTTATTCCCTGATGGGTGAGAAAAGTAAACCTATATATTTGTCTGTGAGTTGCTTAAACTGATAGAACTGCGTTCTGTTCTACGTGCTCCATTTTGTTTTCTGTTTTAAGAAATCTAATGGGCCTGATGTTTTTGACCTATGTGAGAGATAGACAGTTAAATTATCTAGGTTGCACATGTTGCATTTTTTATCAATTAAATTGTTCCTTGAGTGATACTTAAGCACACAGTGAATTTCTGTGTCTTTTGTCTTAACTGATAAGACTCTAAGCCTGCATAAACTACAAGCACTGATGCTAATTCCCTGCTAGTTATTTTTCCCACCCACTCTCCCCTTCATTGATCTGTTTTTTAAACCTGGTGATTTTAAGCTGCCCACAATTACTGTAAAATGATCTTGATATGCTCCTCCATTTATACACTGTTGTTGATGTAATGAATTATTTGCTTTTCCTTGTGTTTATTTTGAAAAAAAGTGCATTTTGCCTCTCATTGTCTTTTCTCCTGATTTACTTGCTCTGAATTCATTATCTAGCTATCTGTTGGATAAAGTAGTGCATTTTATACTCTAGCAGACACTTTTCTGTGTTTGTACATCAAGAGGTTAGTGGATTTTCCATCTAGTACACCGAGTGGTAACTTGGTCTGTTTAGGTTGGGGAAACATTTGAGTTTTCTACATGTAGTTTTATTGGCTGAAGGGCTTATTAATCAGATTATCTTGTTTTTAGTGCATTTACAAATTCTGTACAATTGAGTGACTTTTGGCTCATTTCTACAAAGCTAAGTATTTTTATTGAATAGTCACACTTTTATAAGATGGGTAAATTATACTGCTGTATCTGTATCTTAAAGTTTGTTTGCAGTAGCATTTCATATCTTTAAGTTTGTTTGGTGGTAGAATTTCACTTTGCGTTCACTGTGCGTTTACATTAGGAGGACTGTGATTCTTCATCTAGTGGCAGTAGGTGTTTACCTGATCTATCTGAGCTGGAAAGCACACAACAATGCTCTAAGTGTAGTCATTGTATTAGCTGGAGGCCTCAGTCACTTTTCTGCATTTCCAGTACTGGTATAAATTTGGCATATTTACAAGGGGCTGTTCACTATGCCAGTGCCCTGTACAAATTCAAATGTCTGAAAACATTGCTTATTTTAATTACACTATGAAAATTTACCTTATTATAGCAATTCACAAGAAAAATGCAGTTATGGTGATAAATCCAGTTTAGTTCAACACATAAATCCAAAAAAAATAAGAAAGAAATCCAGCAGAACCACAGCAGCGCCACTGGTTTAAGACTTTTATTCAGTGCTAGCTAAACACTTTTGCAGTAAAGCTTCTTCAGGCATATGAAAATGAGTTAAAAAATTCTACTTATAAAAAACATCTACATCACATGACTTATCTAATTAAAAGTTAAAGTGCCACAATCAATGTTCATGATTTTGCAGGTCTTTTAAAATTGTCTTTAATGTGACAGCACCATTCAGGAGGCATATGAGCTCTAAGATGAATAATCCATTTGAGTTCTTCTTTTTCAATGAGGTTTATTACATCACCATCTCTTTTTGGTTCATAAATAATTCTTAAAACCATTAATTTAAAACAATGTGTCTCATCCGTATCAGCAGTATGCTTAAAATAGCACCTATTAGCTTTCAGCTGGCATTCTCCCATCCCCCATTTAGTACCTTTATCTCACCACTCTATCTTCTGATGTTGCATCACAAGGTAAAACAGTTCCTTAACTCACTAGCTGAATCACAGATAATGATATACTCCTCTTTACTACCCCTCTTGTCCGCACCATACCTCCTTACCTTGTATGAAAACCAGTTTCTCATGGGATTTCAGGTCCCAAAAGGCCATACTATCACCTCAGCTGTAAATCCTCCTACCTTCAACCATACTTACAGTACCAGGTCCTATCCAACATCTTGTTCAGTCTATCAACATCTCAACCCCAGACACATTAGCTCTAGATCCAGACACTACCACAAAATAATAAACAAATTCCTGAAGTTCATCACCAAGTATAGACTTAACCTAATACTTGGTGGTGATATTCACCCCAACCCTGGCCCACCCACTTCAGATACACATACCCCCTCTACTTGCAATCTAAGCTACAAACCTACAATTAATAGGTCAACTAACTGTCTTCTAGCCTGTCATCTCAATATTAGAAGCGTTAATAAAAAGGTACATGAATTGCATGCACTTCTGGATGTCCACTCCCCTGAGATTCTCTGTTTATCTGAAACCTGGTTAAAACAAAACAGTGTAAGAAACTTCTCTGTGTGGAAGATTTTCAGTCCATACATTTCTAGTTAATCACTGCATATTAATCAGATTAGACAATAGTAGTAGTAGTAGCAAACGTAAACTCGTCAAGTCAAAAAGTAATAATAGAAAATATATAATTCTACAGCATTACTAAGTATTTGAAAGTAATCCAAGCAAGGCAGGCAGTCTGATTCCAGTCGAAAATCCTTTATTAAGTACTTTATTAAGTACCTAACACTACAGACAATGAAGTGTTACCACCTGGGTACAACATACACAGGCTAGATCGTGCTTCGAGGAAGGAGGTGGGGTAGCTGTACTCTATAAATCTGAGTTGAATGTCATCATAGATGTAATACAACCACCTCAGATTAATAACTCTGAGATTCTTGCCTCGAAATTGCAACTTAATAAAAATAAATGCATTAATATCATCTGTATGTACATACCCCCAGGTAACAATATATCTACACTTGAAGATATCCTGCACTGGCTATCATGTCACTGCCCGCAAGAAACCCTACTACTTGGAGACTTTAACATAGACTGGGGCACCTGTTCCTCAGAATCCTCAACCACCCATATTAACCTGCATGCATTTACACAAATCATATCCACCCCTACCAGGATAGGTAAACCCAACCAAAAAGAAAGCATACTTGACTGGGTACTCATAAATAGTCACCCCCAACTGTACACCTCTGGTACCCTCCCTGATGGCCTAAGCGATCACCTTCTCACCTATGTAATTAAGCACAAAGCCATTAATTCCCAACAACCCTTACTCAGAAAGGTTATAAACAATATAAACTTTGACCCTGCCAAATTCCAACAAGAACTAAACTCATGTAATTGGTCTATTCTAAAACACCTCCCCTTAGAGGAAGCAGTAGCATACTTTAACAACAAATTCCTTGAAATCCTTGATTTGCATGCATCTGTTCGTTCAAAGAGAACCAAGGCAAAAACTGTGCCATGGCTTTCTAAAGAGTATAAACTCAAAATCACCCTTAGAAACAAAGCATGGGCTATATGGCGTTCTTCTAAAGACCCCCAAGATCACATTAAATACAGGCAATCCGGGAACGAAACTAAAAAATCAAGTTTACAAGACAAAAAACAATACTACTGTAATTTACAGACAGTAAATCAAAATAACCCTCAGAAGTTTTGGACAGGTTTAAATAATCTCCTACATCCTGGACAAACTTCAACTCCAATCCCTGCTGCTACTATTGATAAAACCCCTGAAGATGTTTCTGACAGTTTTAACCAATTCTTTACTGAGATAATTCAAGCCCTAGATAGCCAACTACCTCCTAGCTCCCCTGGTCCTGAAAGTATCACCCCTAGAAACCTACCCACATTTAGCTTCCAACCAGTCGCCACTTCACTTATCCATACCTTGATCAAAAAATTATAACCCACTACACTTTCTGCTGATCAACTCCCTGCCGAGTACCTACAAAAATCAGCTGATGCTATTGCTTACCCCGTCTCAATCCTAATCAATCAAACCATAGTAGAAGCTAAAATTCCCACCATCTGGAAAATATCCTATGTAATCCCACTTCACAAAGGAGGCAGCTCTACTGAATTCTCCAATTATAGGACAATAGCTATATTCTCTTTACTTGCAAAGATTATGGAAAAATGTATTCATAGACAACTCATGCACCACCTAATCCAGAATCACCTTATGGCAGACACTCAGCATGGTTTCCGTCCTCATCACAGCACTACTTCAGCCCTCCTAGCCTTTAACAACACCATAAACCATAATTGCAACAATAATTATATATCCTCAGCCCTCTTCTTGGATCTTTCCAAGGCATTCGATATGGTTGATCACCAACTTTTAATCCACACCCTGCAAACATTCTGTCTACATACTAGAGCCCTTCAATGGTTTCAATCCTAACTGAATGGTCGACAGCAGGCTACCCTCTGGCAGAACAAACTCTCTAACTTTCTACCTAACACCCTTGGAGTACCACAAGGCTCTATACTAGGGCCCTTGCTGTTCTCCATATTCATTAACGACCTTTATACTGTCATCCCAAAAGCTGTATCCAATATGCTGATGATTCTACTCTGATTTACTCGGCCATATCTCCAAAACAGTTATGGTCAGCTACACAGACCACCTTTAATACAATAGAAAACTGGCTTTCTGAACGTTGTCTGATCCTAAATCCCAAAAAAACTAAAATGCTGTTATTTTCACCAACACGTAGGTCTACTGCTTTTACCTTTACCATAAATTCAAATGATGGCAGAATAATCTCCCCTGACCCCTCTACAAAACTATTAGGTGTCATCATAGATAATAATCTAAAATTCGACCTACATGTTAACCAAACTATCAAAACCATCAATAAAAAACTAGGGTCACTTTACAGAATAAAAGCCTTCCTAACCCCTCCAGCTAAAATTGCCATTTTTTTTTTTTTTTTTTAACATTTGTTGACCGGGAAAGTCTGACTAGGTTCCACAGATCCTGTTTTCATTGGAGGCCCAGGGAGAAATGCTCCAGAAGCATGTCTTTAGAATGTGGGAGGAAACCGGAGTACCAAGAGGAAACCCACGCGAACACAGGGAGAACATGAAAACTCCACACAGAAGGCACCCCAGTCGAGAATTGAACCAGAGGACCTCTTGCTGTGAGGCGACAGCATTAACCGCTGCACCACTGCACCACCCAGCTCGCCATAGCTCGCTCTCACCTTCTTTCAACCCTTCTGTATGCATCCCCTCTACTCTCAAATTTAAACAAGAGTGTCCTTAACAAACTCTCAATTTGCTACAACCACATTGCCATGTTTGCCACTGGGCTGCCATTTAGGACACATCATTGCATCAACCTAAATCAGCTTGGGTGGCTTGAACTACCCAGCCTAATCCAGTATAACCAACTGATTATCGCCTATAAAATCCTCTATAATCCGGACAATACTCCTGCACTTAAAAATATTATCACCCCCTATAACAATCCTAGACCGCTTTGATCCTCTAACAAACTACTAATTCAGACTAGCAAAATTAATAACACAGCCGGTGACTCTCTTTGCAAACTCTGTAAGTAGATCCTGGAACTCTCTTCCAGCTGATATTACCTTACTTTCCACCTTAGGTCAATTTAAAACTAGACTCAAACAACATTTGTCACTTAATTGGCTATGTCACTGTATCAAGCCTGGCTAACTCTCTCTAGAATGTGTAAAAACTGTTAACCAGATTACTGTGTAATTTAATTTAATCCTGACTTACACTCGAGATTAACTCTAACCTGTTGAACTTGTTTAACTTGCTTACTTATGTAATCTCTGTAAATAGTCTGTTTGTAATATGTAATGCTGGTATTATGTAATGCTGTATCTGCTTACCCTTGGAGCTTTTCTCCCCGGGCCTCTGCTGAAAATAGACATGCATCCAATCGGACTATCCCGGTCAACAAATGTAAAATAAATAAATAAAAAATAATAAAGTGCATTAGTTATGAATTTCCAATTAATCTCTGACAAGTGGTCAACAATCCACTCTTTTAACTTATGGTTTGTCTTTCCCACATAATATGCTTCACATTTGTCAGACTTGGCCATGTAAATCAAATTACGAATATAACAATTTCCATAAACTTGTAACATACAATCTTTACCATTAATTGGATGTTTAAAAAATTTTCCTGTGTAAATACTAGTACAATAAACATATTTGTTACAACTGAAACTACCTTGCCTGGTACTGCTAAACAATATATTATTCTTAGGTTGCTCTTTGTATCATAGCATTTGGTTAAATTAGTAGATTGTTTCAAGGTTTTTTCAGATCCTTAAGATGCCTGCTTACTGGGATAAATACCCGGACCTTCTAAGACACTGGCAAGCAATACATTTTAGCTGCTTTGTTTGTGCCTTCTGTGGAAGGTTGGGTGCCGGGCTGGCAACTCGACACTGTAAAACTCCACTGCCAATCATGAGTGGACAGGTGATCCGCTGTGGCGCCAAAAGAAGAAGAAGAAAAATCACAATATTTGGAGACCATGAACTTGTTTATTGAACCCATCAAATATGTTTTGTCGAACCGGGGTGGAACAATTTTATTCAGACCTGATCACAAATATAGTGCTGAATATTCACTCAAGTCATTTATATGAGACTTTAGATCAGGTAGTGGCCTTTGGAAAAAGGCTTTCTGAGACTAAGAAATGAAAACTCAAAAGAGATCCTAATGATTTTAAATTCAGAAGTGTATTTGCTTGAGCCAATGGGAAAGATGATGTGATAACATGTCAAGACAATCTGCAGACTATGCCAGTTATAGACTCCACCAGAACAGCATCCCATGCAGTGACTATAAACTATTATAGATGCGAATGTAGTGTCAGCACTTGATCCAGTGGATTTTCCACAGCTATCAAAACAGCCTTTTCCAATGTCCTAGCCATGAATGACTAGGCACATAACTGTCTGGAATTACACACTAAAAAAAAAGCTGACCAATATGGGAATCAAACCTAGGTAAGAAAATATGCATAATTTCAATAAATGTAATTATTTGTCAGTGCTATAGGAGAACTAATTTTCAACCATATTCATTACTGATAAACTGAATTCTGTATGAAAGGAAATTTACTCCACGTAGGCCTGTATGCATGTGATTTTAGGAACACTTGTGAAATGCATTCCTATGAAATATGTAGTGTTACTTTTTGTGAATGTATGTCAGATGGATAGACATTCATGAGCTGATTAATATAGGCTAGGATATGATACATACATACTTCACTACACATACTGTTCTAAACACAGAGTTGGCCAATGTGACGAGAGAAGATGATTTAACTTAGGTATTCTGCCCATCATGATTATGCAAGTACATTTTTGTTCCATTATCAAAGATGTCCTGCTTAAACATTACACACACATTCAACTTGTGTTTCCTAACTAAATCATTTATAAGATATGCTATTTGGTTAAATGTATTTATCAAACCATTAATAAGGCATTTTTTGCAATGAACATAATTATGATAGCCATTTACTATGCATGTAGAATTATCTTCCTTATCAAAGTGTTGTTAGAAATTGCATTCTGACAATTTTTGTAAAAATGTTATATGGTTTTGAATTGTGGATCACCTGAGTTCTACCTCTACAGTCAACATACTTGCAGCTTGTGTCACAGAGACAGTTACATAGCAGCTTTATATTTTCCACTCAATACTGTTCGTAGTGTTGATGTTCACCGATTGCTGTGAAGACTGTTTGTGCTACAGAAGGCTCCCCAAATAAGATTTTTCACTTTTTTCCTTAAGCAGATAAGCTTATTAGTATGCTACTCCTCAGAAAGCAAGTTCACAAGGCAATAATCACAAAAAAAAGCATATGAAGTTATGATGAAAGTGGTTCCTACATTAGGAGTAATCATTTTGTTAAGGGGCCAAAGTCACTGAATTTACAGCTTCTGGACCAGAAAAAAGTACACAAAAAGTGCAGATCACTCACTCATCAGTGCCAAACATGTTTATACTAATGAAAAGTACATAAATTAAATCATTCACTGTTTCCATCATCTGTGAGTCCTGTTGGCTGTCTGCTGAGCAGTGCTGAAATTACACAGGCAAAACAATTTATATTACACACAAGAAATCAAAAACTGCATTTTCACATCTGCTTCAAACATTCCAAGCAGCGTGTGGTTTCAAACCCTATATTCTTTTTTGTGTTTCATTAAAACAATTTCATTTGGCCTGTGTGTACTACAATGATACTTAGATACAATATAGAATTTCTTCTCTTAGTGCTGTTCCGAGTGCTGCAGCTAAGCACACCTATGCCAGTGTGAAATGCTCTACTGATAACAAGGCAAATTAAATTTTTCAGTTTGTACCTTTGGCAGTGGGTTCTCGTTCACTGTTTTGTAACATTGCCACTCAAAAGTGCATTCTGACAAAATGCACACAAATGAGGAACACAAGAAAATAAAACAATAAAAAGACAATTGTCAGTAATAACAAATACAGAGTAGCACTAACGAAAAGGCAAGACTGTGATGTTTCCTAGATCTGTGTCTGGTACAACCTGATCATATGCTCAGAAAATATGATTAACTCTGTCAGACAACACAATATCGAAAATTGAACACTCAACTTAATGCAATAAAAACAAATTTGTGTTTCTTAACTCTCTTTGCCACCAACACAGGACTAGAATGTATCACTTTCTCATTTGCTTGAACATGTCTAGATCAATGTGATATTGACCAATACTTTACTCTAATAATAGACCACCCAATTTTAATCACCATTTTAATGTCAGGTTGCCAACACTGACAGCCGTTTCTATTCTTTATTTTCTGAACATCTTCCTCTTCTCTGAGCTTAACTATACAAATACAATGTCATGGTCATTTATTTGCCTCTTTGTTTCATTGTGCAATATAGCTGATCAGTATTTCAGATTTTAAGCAGAGGATGGACAGTGTGCTTTTAGTACAAGGATGTGATTGTTGTTAATATTGTTCTCATAGTTCCCAAGGTGCTTATGCCTTTTTATTGTAGGTCTACTGTGCATGACATAGACACTTTAGAGAGAACAGTCACTTCAATATTGCTTGTTGTTGTAGTCAGAGCAATCAGAAATAGTTGCAAGCCATTAGCAGCTAACAATTGTTATTGCTCCTCCCTGCAGTCTAAGGGTGTGTGCATACAATCATGTAGCTACCAACGCCATGTTTACATCCCTTAGACCAAGTGATTGTTTGGTATTCAGGAATGCTAATGATTTTATACCTCATATGCATCTTCAGAGTACTCTATGATGTTTCTAGTTTGAGAGTGGGCATCACTGCATCTTTCTTCTATGTGTATGTGTGCATTTCTGATGGATGTCACGAGCCAGTGCATAACCTGCATCGCCCGGTAGATGGCCATGTGAAACTCCCCTAGGAACTCTTGTGTAAAGCTATAAGGTGTACCATACATGTGAGACATGATGACTACCTGAGTTGCCTACACAGACATTGAAGATAATCCTTCGGGCATTACAGATATCCTTGCAGTTGACTGAGTGGATCCCCTTCCTCCTGATGAATGTCCTTCCTTGTTCAACAGATGGGGCTTTTAATTCTACATGAGTGCAGTCTATGGCATGGTTACTTTGCAGCTTCATGAATGGGCCTGCCTTTTTGGATTGATTCATTAGCTTGTAATTCAGCTGATTATACTTTCAGTAGCATACTCTGCTGTTTACCTTTGCTCGGCATCTCTACACTATGTATAGAGATGTTTTATGAATACAAAATTGTGCCCTATCTTGTGCACATCACTGTGCAATGTGGACACAATAGCAGCATGGAAATTAGCTTTTCACAAATCCTGCCCTACATCCTTTTTATGCTTTCAAAGATATTAATTTTATTTTTATTTTCCCTGTCTAAATAGAGAAGATATTCATGAATTAAATCATAGTCATGCAAATGCATCCATTTTAATCACAGCTATGCTGACAAGAATACTAAATTTGGTTTTATTCCATATTTTCTTATTGCAAAGTATTCTGTTTTATAATTTAGTGACGGTTACATACAGATGATCATGTTATATTGGTTTGTAAGTCCATATGGTCTATAACATTAAGTTGATTATAAATGCCTTTGAAGATATTTTTAAAGAACTCCAGACCACATATGCAATTATCACAATGTTGACCTGAAGTTTATAGACTTTTCATACATTAATATGATATATAGATGGGATATGACCTTCTAAGAATTCTGTTCTCTTTTTCTCTCATGAGTGAGAGTACAGCATTATGGATCAACAAAATGTTACTTTGTTTCTCCCTGTGGGGATAATCTGAACCTGTGGACCACCATATATCAAGGACTGAACCTGTGGACCACCATATATCAAGGACTCAGTTGATGTGCTTAAATTGTTCCTTAAAGGTGGGTCGAACAGCTGAAGTCTCCCAATTTAACTGGTTAGTTCACTTATAAAAATATATTTTGCAATAATATTGAAGGCTATCCTTTTAATTTTACATACACTTCCAGAATCCCTAGAGTAGGAAAATATTCAGGATTGGCTCCAACCTCCTTTTGGGTAGACTATGAAAAGTTTCATTTAGCTACTTCTGTGTATGTGCTGAAATAGAAGTGGAGGCTTGGATTTCAGACCAATCAGTGACTAATCAGATAGTTGCCTAGGTTTGAAGTCTTGCATTGCTTGACTAAGCGGTTTGCCTTCATGGGTCACAGCACAAGATTAATACTTGAAAATGCTAAATTGTGAAATAAAAGTAGTTAATTTAATGCAGTTTTTGGTGTTTTGAAAAAGAAATATGTTTTTGCCTAGAGGAAATGTAGAAAATGGAGTGTGTAGCTGAACCTGACTATTTTGAAGATGAAGTGAGTTCTGCGGTGGAATGGAAAATTCATGCTAGTTTACAGTCTTTTGAGAAAACTGATAAAGTTAAATGTTACAGAGATGGAAATAGTTTGGAAATAATAAGAACCAAACTGTGGAGTCTGCCAGGACTGTTTGCAGTATACTTGAAGTATTTGGAAGTGGATGAAGTACAGAATACAGAATTCCTGCATTATCAACAAGTAACCATGTGGCCAGTAAACTGCAAGAATCTTAGTTTAAGGACAAGGTAGTAAGGAACAGCAAAACAAATTATGTAGCTGCAACAACTAACTGCAGAGCCGAATCCAGCACTAGGCAACCCTACTACTTGGGGGTAGGGGATGGGTAGCCACAACTTAAAAAAATAAATAAATAAATTACATGTCATGTTTTTTTTAAAGGAATTCTTGTTTAAGAACACATTCTACATCTGTTATATGCAACACAAACTTCCATTCCTGCTGCTTCATCCTGCATGCATTGGCACAAACACACAAACACATACACACACACACACACACACACACACACACACACACACACACACACACGCGCACACACACACACACACACACACACACACGCACACACACGTTTAAGCATTAATTCCTACTGTTGCTGCTGCTTCTTTGAACTTAGTTGTTGATAAGACAGAAGATGTGAGTGTATAATAGTTAAGGATAGAACAACAATTCATTTGCTCAGACTCAAACCTTGTATTTTGATTACAGAAGCAAGACCTTGAATCATCTACAGCAGATACCAAACTGCTGAGTATGAATTTAAGTGCATTTTCATGGTTTGAGCTTCACTGCATTTTCAAGCAACTGAGAATCAAAGAATTGTGTGTTTCAGTGCATTTTCAAAGAACTGTGAGTTTCAGTGCATTTTCAAGGAATTATGAGCTTCAAGGGAAGAGACATTTAGTGCTGCTCATGCTAAATCTGTTTTCAATGTGCAAATGTTTTGTTTAGCAAATTGTCATAACTATTTGTTCTATAAAATTTTAAAGCAGGGTTAGAAGCAATCCATGTAACATACTTGCCTTTAGTACAGAAGGATGTGGGTTCTACTCTTATACCATGTAGATGGATTGCTGATACTTCAGTGTACTTTTAGGAGGGGATGGAGGTGTTACAGTATTGAGTATAACTTCAGTGTACTTTTAGGAGGGGATGGAGGTGTTACAGTATTGAGTATATCCTGCTTTGGATGAGATGCATAGTAGCAATGAACCTGTTGTTGTTTACCATCCATTCCCTATTTCAATATTACCAATTTACCAACTTTTTTTAATATAACATAGGCAATTTATTCTTCAAGGGCAGTAGACACTGAATTTGCAAATGAAACACTGAAATATAAAGTCTTTAAAGTGGAATTATTCAGATGTCTTTTACTTCTGCAGAGATTGTGCATATTGACTGATATTGTTGACTTGAGTGTGATCTTTTATGGCTGACATTTTTTGAAATGGGCATTTCTGTCATTATTGGTTCATACATTGTTTTCATTTTTTACTGGAAAAAAATTCATAACTAGAAATTTAAAATGCACTCCAATAAGTGGTGCTGTATTATATAAGATATACAATTCATTACAAACAAGATGGGTGACTCAAAAAATACATGCATGCATTGTCCTAAAAATGTGTGCAAGGGGCCTATGCTTTGAAACAGCCCAAAGGAAAACTTAAACCACCACTGGACAGATGCATTTTTGGGTTTCAGTGCTGTTTCAATCAATGTGAGTTTCAAGAGAAGTTAGCTGTTCATGCTGCCTACTTTCATTGTGAGACTGTATCTTCATGTTTAGTTTAGCAAATGGCTATCAGTGTTTGTAGTATAATTTTTTAATTAAATCCAAATATTTGTAATCATTAGAAAAGTAAAAAAGAAAATAGTGTGCACACTGACAGATTGCAACAGTGTTTATGATAACTAGGGAGAAATAGCCAACTAATGGTGCACTGGAATGGCTGCTGTGGGTGGGTGGGGCTACTTTGTGTGGATGTGGGGGGAGGGCAGGTATATTACCCTGCCTAGGAGCCCATTTGACTATGATCTTGCTCTGAATGAGAGATAATGCAAGGAGGTAAAATCTGGGATTCGTTGGTGTTTGGAAGGTGTTGAAGGGACAGATCTTATGAAGGTACAGCATAATCAAGATATTAGAATGGATGGGCAAAATACATGATTGTGGTGATAAAGCATTGCCAGTGATGGAGGCAGATAATAACTATATTGGGCATGTAGTTGAATAACATTATATGAAATTTAACCGGTACTTTGGCAACATGACAGAAGGTCATCTTTGGCTGAGAGACCAGTATATGTTGAGTGTGATTATTCTGAGGTGGCTATAAACCATACTTTTTGATTTGTGGAAGCAATAGAATAATGTATGGAGCTAAATTTAAAGTACAAACTGACATATCCTGTTACTTTAACAGTGGTTTTAGGCTGATGGGTTCCAGATTTTTGTAAATTCAAAAGTCATTGACATCAGTGCAGTTACAAGTTAAGAAGGAGGAAATTGGCTATCAGAGTGAATGAAAAATAGAAGATGAACAGGAAATAGTATGAATTCAGAAGACACAATATAAAAATGGGAAGACATTGTATGCTTATGTTGACAATCTTGGGAACAAAATGCTTGAAAGGTAAAATAGATCTTTTTGAACAGTATTGAGTGGGTAATAGCAGTAGGACTACATTCAACAAAATGCTTTAATTTGCTAGGATGTTTATGCATTCTACTTCTGGGAAAGAGCAACATTTGACCTTGATGCCTTTTTAAAATGTTATTTTTCACACTTTACAAGTAAAGATACTAAAAATGTATTAGGGATAGTCCCTAACTACATGAACAAATAAAGAGGTGCTGCTATCAAAAAAAATATCAGGTTAGAAGATTTGTATATTTTTAGTTTGATATTGGGTTATGAGTGTTCAGATATATTCTAAAACCATGGGTTTTTTGTTTTGGAAAAATGTATTAATTATGCTCTGAAATGATTTTTACTGGGGCAGTTAAGATACCACAGAACGTGGTGAAGTATTAAGTATATGCAACTGTTTGCATATATTTACATGTGTTATAAATATAATGATACAGTCAAAAATAGTGTTTTTTTACAAATTCATTCTATTAATTAGTCTTTGAATGTACTAAACATGTTCATAAGTCACAGAATATAGTGAAGTATCAATTGTATGACACTGCTAATGTCAAACCTGAATTGAAATAAAAGTATTATCAATACATTTGAGCAGTGCATTTTATTTATATGTCAATGAAAATTTAAGTCCCTACTTCCAGTATTAATGGACTTGTTTGACTTAGAAAAACACAGGAAATCTGGGATGATGGGGTTCCTTATGGCACAGATCATCACACAAGAACCTAGAAGAAACCAAGTAAAGGGATATAGCTTCAAACCTTTTATAATAGCTTGGGGTCTTTAGATAAAACATTGCTTTTGTGAAGAACATATGGGGGCATTTTATTTGCTTAATATGCTTAAAAATGTACCTCCCGAAAGGTGAATTCCATTCAATAATCAATTTATGATTGCATAATGAGGTATGATAACTTCTAACTATAAACAGAAGGATTTTTTGATTATTTGCTTACTCTTGCTTGAGTTAGGGCTAGAGGCAAGGAAGTAGAGGGATGCAATCCCCTACCTTAATAATATGTGCTAACCCTAGTGCTAATCCTTCCCCTGCACCTAACCCTACAACTTATCTTAAAAAAAAAATCCATAACACCAACACTATTCTGAAAATACAGGTCTGAATGTTGCAATCGGGTTGTAGTTTAAAGATCACAAAAACGAATTGTTTTCCTTTTGCAACCTTTTGTAGGCTTAGTGTTTTTATTTATTTTATTTAATTGTATTTGTTTAGTAAGGTAGTGCACTGATCTAAAGGGACCATTTGCAGGCACAGCCCGGGTAAATATGATCACACAAGAAAAGAAAAAAACATATTTACAGATGCAAGAATGTTACATGTATTCATTTCTTCTTCTTCTTTTTTCAGCTTCTCCCGTTAGGGGTCGCCACAGCAGATCAACTGATTCCATTTTTTCCTGTCCTCTGCATCTTGCTCTGTCACACCAACCACCTGCATGTCCTTTCTCACCACATCCATAAACCTTATCTTAGGCCTTCCTCTTTTCCTGTTACCTGGCAGCTTCATCCTTAGCATCTTTTTCCCAATATACTCTGCATCCCTCCTCAGTACATGGCCAAACCAATGTAATCTTGCCTCTTTGGCTTTGTCTCCAAACCTTCCAACCTGGGCTGAACCTCTAATATACTTATTCCTAATCCTGTCCATCCTCATCAAACCCAGTGCAAATCTTAACATCTTCAACTCTGCCACGTCAAGCTCTGACTCCTGCCTTTTTGTCAATGCCACTGTCTCCAACCCGTATAACATAGCTGGTCTCACTACCCTCTTGTAGACCTTCCCTTTCACTTGTACTGGTACTCATCTGTCACAAATCACTCCTGACACTCTTCTCCATCCACTCCATCCTACCTGTACTCTCTTCTTCACCTCTCTTCCACACTCACCATTACTCTGAACTGTTGATCCCAAGTACTTAAACTCATTCACCTTCGCCACCTCTACTCCCTGCATCCTCACCATTCCTCTGTCCTCCCTCTCATTCACACACATATATTCTGTCTTAGTCCTGCTGACCTTCATTCCTCTTCTCTCTAGAGCATATCTCCACCTCTCCAGGGTCTCCTCAACCTGTTCCCTACTCTCACTACAGATCACAATGTCATCTGCAAACATCATAGTCCACGGGGACTCCTGTCTGATCTCGTCTGTCAACCTGTCCCTCATTCATTTATTATTGTTATTATTCATATTTCTATATTTGATATTATGAATGTTTGGTGTGTTGTTGATCTTTTGATGTTCGACATTTCAGCATTTTGTCATTCAAAATATACTCAAAGAAGGGAAAATAAATAAAAATAAATAAATTTAAAACAGCCATTCAAAATACAACTTATTACAAGGTTGTAGTAATTTAAACTCCAAGAACAGCAGCAAATTACCCTCTCTGATAAGATAGTTAATAGCAATATTCAAGATATTCCTGAAATGCAATGAAATCAGAAAAGGTAAGAAAATAACCTGTTGTTTTATAACTGACAATAGAGAGTTACCATGATGACTTGTAAGCTTTATGGTGCTGATATTATTTGGGTTTAGAAAACTTAACATTTCTGTTTGGATTGTATTAATTATATTATTAAATTGTAAAGTAAGACATTTGCAATGTTTATTTAATATACTATGAATGACTTTCATTTGGAATAATATTAGGATAGATAAGACTTCTAACCAACCTATTTTTGTACTGCAATACAATGAGAAGTTATATGTGGTGGTTTGCTGCAAATTTGCCTTTGATAATATAGTAGTTTGCTACACTGCTTTGTTGCCTTTGTTAATTCTTGTCAGAGTTGTAGAGGTATATAAACATGATGTAAGTACAAGTAGAAATATAAATTATATTGTTTTAATAGATTCAATCTATGTGCTCAGGAGAAAACATTACACTTACAATTTCTAAGCATTTGTAAATGGCATACCTACAAGTTATTGCTGATTCTGTCATCATATGTCTTTAGTGTGATGGTATTTAATTGTAGTGAGTTTCATTGCCATGTTAATGTATTGTGTGAGCCAGTGGTGGTAAAGGGTTTTTCCTTTTTCTTCACAGTTATGTGACTATGGAGTTGGTATATATAACTTGGGGGGAGCAGCACACCCCCCAAACACTGGGTGTTGGGAACAGAGGGTCTTGCCCTCCCCCACAAAAAAGATTTTCTTGTGTTTTTTATGTTTCTTTTCGGCTTGTCTTTTTTCCTATATACTTTGCAATGAATGGAGAGCTTTAAGATATTGCTTGTTTAGGTAAACCATTGTAAATATACCTATTAGGTGTTTTCCAGCCAGAGCCACTATGCCCATGTCCACATAGATTGGCTATCACTCTGAGTGGTTGTCCTCTTTGCTTAGCTTTTTGCAAAATCTCCAGCCACCCCCATTGATTGTGTTATTCAACACTAAACCTCTTCAAATGCTGCTCCTCTGTAACATAATATTGCACCAAATACTTGAAAATGTCTGAACTATTTCAATCACAACAAAACAAGACAGTCAAACATAATATTCAAATCAGTGCACAATTCATTCCACATTTAAATAGAGAATGAGTCCCACCTAACAAGCAACTAAACCAAACTCTGTGTTCATATAATAAATATTTAGAAACTATGACATTTTTAACTAATCAAGAAACTGTCACAGAATGCTGGACTGGAGACTTATACATGCAGTATTAGTTTATTTATTTTATTTTCCTTTGTTGACCAGATTAGTCCCATTAGGCTAGTAGTCTCTTTTCAGGGGAGACCCAAGGAGGTATTTTTACTAGCACAGGAAATTTATCTATGACATTGGGGAATTTCCCTACTTGATACGGCACTCATAGTGCATGCAGCAAACAAGTGTGATTGTGCATTTTTAATGTGAAGGTAGCCTGGGGAATGGCATGCAAACATGGTGACTGCAGGAGATAGAGATGAGACGAATGCTTACTTCATAGTGATGTTTTCAGATATTGAAGACAGAAAAATGATTCAAGATGTTGGAAAAGAGGACTGAGTGGAAGATTCAGAGGAAATCTTCCAGAAAGAATTGTTTGAGGGACTGAGAAGTGAGGAAAATTTGTTGGTTCAGAGTGAACTGGAGCTGGGGTAAGATGCTTCATGGGGTAAAATAATGGAAAAGTTAAGGAGTAAGGAGGAAAGACAGAAGACATTGTTTGCAGAGACAGTAGGCACATCAAAAGAAGCAGAAAAGGAGATAAAGAAGACAGTAGACCAAGAAAAGAAGAAATTAATTGTAAGTATACCATGTAAAGAAGAAGAAGTAGAATTGGACAGGTATGAGATCTGGGACAGGTTTGCTGTGCCTCTAAGTGTAAAGGCACAGGAGGTAAGAGCTTTTATTTTAATTTAAAAAAGAGATGTATTATGACAGTTTTTTTTGAAAGTGCTGCCATCCTAGAAACTTTCCTAATGAAATATGAAGAGAAAAAAAAGACATTTATCCTTGAAATAATTATGTTGTAAAGACTTTCTTTACAGAAACACAGAAGAAAATTAATATAGAGTTTCAAACTGATATTAAAAGACACACTGTAAAAAAGTATTTGTTAAAAAAATTGCAATGAAGTGAAAGAGATTTCAAAAGTGTTTGATAATAGAGGATTTTAGATAGGAGCTTGGGACTGTAATGTTATGCTGAAAATGGAGAATGGTAGAAATTTTACAAATTCCTAGTATGATTAATGCTGATGGACACAGAGCGGTTGTTAAATACTGATGGCAACTGAAAACATGTTTTTTTTCCTATGGGAGGAAGGAACATTTTGAAAATAATTGAGATAAAAAAGTTGTTATGTATGTGGGGAAACTGGTCATAATACAATAATTGCAAAGTAGCATGTTGAAAATGTAAGCAAACAGACCATGTATGGATGGACTGTCTGAAGGAGAGGGAGTTAGAAGGTGAGGTTGAACAACAAAATATAAATGATAAAGAAATAATACAACTGGAAAATCAACAAAAAGAAAAGAGAGAAAGTACACGAAAGGGGAAACTAGAGAAAGAGAGTGGAACAGAAGTTAGTGATGAAGAGGATATAAGTTGGAAAGTGGTTAAGAAGAAAAGTATGATTGGAAAAGAGTTAAATATAAGAAAATAAATTTTCAAGAATCAGGTATAAAAGTTAAAAAGAAAGGGAATGGTAATAAGAGTTAAATATAAGAAAAGAACATTTCACAAATCTCTTAAAAATGTTCATAAATTAAAAAGAAGAATATTAAATAATGTTATAATTCTATCTAATAATGTTAATAGCATTAAGAATTTAGTTAGGAGAATTGGAATAATAAAATGATGTAAGAGTTGCAATGTGGATTTGATAGTATTAGAGGATATTAGGATTTTGAATAAAGAAGAAATAAAATGAAGACTTTATGGCCAGGTAGTATAATACAAAATTTGGGACATGAAAAAATGTCCAGGTATAGCTCTATTGTATAGGAAAGGAATACAATTTTAGAGTATATATTAGTTAGATTAGGAAGATTGATGGTAGTGGATTTTAAGTGAGAAGGAAAGGTGTTTAGACTAATAGCAATATATGTGTATGTGTTATATAAAGAAGGGGAGAAACTATGGATATTAAAGTAACCGAAAAGTTTAACTGTAATTTAAGACATAAGAAGCAAAAATTGTAGAATAGATACAAGGACAATGGAAGAGATAATAAAATGTGAAAATATAAAATTATGGAATTTAAGCAAAAACAGAAATCAGAAAGGAAATTCCAAGCGGAAATAGATTATTTTCTTCATTCTAGAACTATTAAAGTTATAACAGAACAAGTAGTAGACATGGGTTTTTCAGATCATTTAGCAATATGGACAGAGTTAGATGAAAATAAAGAATATATAAGAATAGAAAACGAGTTGATGGAATAAATGAAAAAGAATGGAATGTGAATAATCAAGAAAACATAATAAAGTTATGGAAAGATTATTTAACAATGAAAGATTTTAATAAGAATTTGTCATGGTGGATAATATTTGTAAATAAAACTATAAGAAGATGTGTTTAACATGGAAGAATGGGAAAAGATGAAAAGATAAAAAGAAATGTGGACAAATTAAAAAAACGTTTTGAGTACTTTAGATAGGAATGCAAAGGATGATTTTAGGAAAGAAGCAGAACTTTACAAAAAAATAGAAAGAAAATTTAAGAATTATATAATCAAATATATTTTTCAGGGAAAGAAGGACAAAGTATCATATTTTAGCACTAAAGTTAAAGAAGACAATGGAGTAATAAGAGAAAAGAAAAACAGTGAAGGGAAACTTGCAAAAGAACAATCTAAAATCATATATATGTAAAAGGGATGGTAAAATAAAGAGGATTAAAAAGAAAAAGTATGTTGAAGGTAAAACAGTTTAGAGAGGAAATAAATAAAGAATTGGGACAGCAAATTACAATAACCAAGATAGATAATGTAATAAAGAGTCCAAATGTAGATATGGCAGCTGGATTGGATGGGATAGGATATCAAATGTATGCACATTTAAGGATATGGCAAAAATAAATATTAATAAAAGTATTTAATGAATGGTTAAATGATGGGATAAATTATGAAAAAATATGTGAGGATGTGATGAGATTTATATGGAAAAGGGAGAGAAAAATGAAATTAAAAATTGGAGACCTGTAATGTTAAATAATTGTGATTATAAGTTATTCATGAAAGTAATACAGAAAAGATTGGAAGACAAATCACATTATATAATAGAAGAAGATGTTTATGGGGTTAGAGGAAAATTAATTAAAGAGATATTAATGACAATTAGGGAAGTCATGGATGATATTAAGATAGGTCAGACAGAAACAAATTTAATAGTCAGATTTAAATAAAGCAATTGAGTAAATACAGTGTGATATTTTATGGCAATTAATGGGAGAATAAAACTGAATACAACTTTAGTACAAAGCTAAAAAGTATGCGAATCACTATATACAAATACTAAAATTGATGTTTTGTAAATGGCTGGTTTAGTGAAAATATAGAGATGAAAGCAGGTGTAAAACAGAGATGTCCAATGAACAGTTTTTTTGTATGTAATGGTTATGAATAGTGTGATAAATGGATTAAATGATGTGTTGGATAATAATAAATATATACAAGAAATGGGGGTAAAGTATCCTGTTATGTCTTATGCTGGTGACATAATATTAATATTAATAGCAAAAAATGGAATACTAATGGGAAAAGTAATTAGACATGTATATGATAGATTACAGGAAGTTAGTTTGGATATTACTAAAGAGAAATGTAAAGGTTTATGAGGTGAGGAAGACTTGGAAGGTATACAATTTGGGAAAACAATATCAGTATTAGGAATTGAATTTGGAGAATAGGAAAGTCCAACTTGGAACAAAGCCAATTTTCAGTGGAGGCCCAGGAAGACAGGCTCCAGATGCATGTCTTTGTAATGTGGGAGGAAACCAGAGCACCCGGAGGAAACTCACCCGAATGCAGGGAGGACATGCAGACTTGGCACAGAAGGCACCCCAGCCGAGAATCGAACTGGAGAACCTCTTGCTGTGAGGCAACAATGCTACTGCTGCACCACTGCGCTGTCCATATAATAAAGGAGAAATGGGAGAAAAATCTTAGGAAATTTACAAGGACTTAAACTTATGTGGAGCATGTATAATTTGTCATTATATAAAAATGTACATTTCATAAATTCAATTTGGATGGGGAAATTATCATATTTAGTAAGTACATATATGATTCCAAAAGATATGGAAAAGCAATTTATTGATATTATTTTTCAATTTATTTGGGGATACAGATTGAATCCAGTTAAAAGAAAATGTTTGTATATGGAAAAAGACCAGTGGGATCTGGGTTTATTGAACCCAATTGTGTATGGACTGTTCTTAAATTTATATAATGTTTTGAGATGGATAAGTGAAAAAGAATAGGTTGGTGATGAATATATTTAAGGAAAATATAAAAAAAAATGAAATTTAATTAAAATGAATAAAAGGAGGGAAGGAATGGAAACATAAGGAGATAACGATGTACCAAGAAAAATAAAAATGTGGAAATAAAGTATAGACAAAATTGATGATAACAGGAAAAGTTGGTACAAAAATATTATGACAGAATATTATTATTTGAATCCTTGGGAACAATTAACTAAAAACGTTGAAACTATAAAGCAAAGAAATAGATGGTGTACAAAAAATGTTGTATCAAGGTTGTTATGGAGGCTACACATTAAGAAATTACCTGTTAAAGGAAATATGCCTTATAAAAGGATTAATGAGAGAATTTGTTTGTATTGTGGAAGATTAGAAACATCAGGACATGTATTTTTGGCATGTAAAAGAGTTAAAAAAGTATAGGAAGAGATAAGAGAAAGTGAAATAGTTAAATAATTGAAAGACTATAAACAAATATGCATGAACATGATTGCTTTTTATGGAGAGCATAGAAAAAAGTATATTAATCATGCGTATAAAAATATCTGGTATAATTTGGGTAATTTGGAATGAAAGGTTAAATTAAGTTATGCTTAATGGCAATTGGATATTATCAAATATAAGAAAAAAATAAGAGGTGGTTATGGAGAAAAGAGTGGGGGTCTGTATGAATGTAAGAAGTGAAGGCATATAATATGAGATGTTAGTTCTTTTTGTGAATATGCAAATATATATAGTGCATATATAGTGTAAATAAGAATCCCCTACTTCAGAAAAAAAACGTGAAAGGAAGACCAAATAATGACTGTCCACATAGATAAAAAGTTAAGCACTTTCTTTCATTTTAATCACAACAAACTTCTTCATTGTGATTAAAATGAAAGAAAGCACTTAACTTTTTATCCATGTGGACAATCATTATTTGGCCTTCCTTTCACGTTTTTTTCTGAAGTTTATTCTGGTTTTCATGAATTTGATATTTTTCGTATTACATAAGAATTTCCTACTCTTTAACTCCTGCAGATGGGGTCTGGGTTTAATGGATCTTCTGAAAGACTACATACTCAGGAGTGCAGCAACACCCTTATGTGGTGTCAGCAATCAATCTAGCTGGTGTGGGAACAGAATCTACAGCCTTTTACACCAGAGGTGAGTGTACTACCTGTTGCTCCACTGACACTACAATACCTATTATTTATTTAGTTTTAGCTGAAGTACCAGTTTTAATTATACTGAAAACTGTTAATAATGTATAGCACACAGAAAAGCTAATGCATATCCTAGAAAAGGCTACTAATTTAGTCCATAGTGAAGCAAAGAGTAATTAGAGCTGTGTCCTTATTGTATTATAGTAGTATTTGGGAAACCTCACAAGGAATGTGCTGAATATAATCTGTATATAGAGGGAACTGATGTATGAAAGCTGACAGCACCACTGTATTACCCATATCCCCATGCATACACCAGAATGACAGAACCTTACAGCTGTAATGTCAGGTAACTCATAAATGGACATGTTTATGCAAAAAAATGACAATGATAGCAATAGTAAATGAGTTTATCACCTATGAACATGCACTAGACAAGCACATGTTGTATGGTTAGGTTAATGTGACATGCCAATCAAATAACAAACAACATGCTTACGTGACCAATGACAAGACTAAGCAGATGACATGCCAGGTGTCCAGTTTTGCCATTGCTGATTTGCAAACATGCCTGACATACTCCTCCTGGGCATGCTCACATGGAATCAGAACCAAATCATACTCAAATGGGCCATAGGCAGAGTAATGGATCTGAGACCCCCATACACAGCCACCTCAGCCCCCACCATATACAACCTTTCCCCCAGCCATTCTAGAGTGATATTACTTGACAATTTCTCCTCATTTACCATAAACACTGTTTAAACCTCTCAGTGTGCATACTATTTTCTGCTTTGCTTCTATAATGTTTATAGATATTTGGATTTAACTTAAAACTTTTATATCAAATGTTATGGCACAAACACTGATAGACATTTGCTAAACAAAGAAATACAGCCTCACAATGAAAACAGGCTTTGCATTAAAACTCCTCGGTCCTTAAAACTCATATTCATTGAAATGGCATTAAAGCCCACATTCAAAGAAAATGCAGTGGTGGATAAAGTTTACCTTTGGGCTGTTTTCAAATCATAGGCCCCTTGAACACATTCTTATGACAATGCAAACTTGAGTTAGTTCTTTGATTCACTTTCCTGATTGTATTAAAGTATATTCCTTGTATAACAGAGCAGAGCTTGTTAGAGTGTTTTTAAATTTGTAGTTTTGAAAAATTTCCAGTAAGCAATGAAACAAACCATAATAACTATTAATGACAAAATGGCCCATTTCAGAACATTTCAACCATAGAAGGCCACTCAGACTTCTATCATTACAATCTCCCAATGTCAGGCAATATGCATAATCTCTGCAGAAGTAAAAGTCATCTGAATATTTCCACATTAAAGAATATGTTGCTAGCAAACAACTTTATACTTCAGTGCTTCATTAACAATTTCAGTGCCTGCTGCCCTTGAAGAATAAATTGCCCATGTTACATTAAAAAAATGGTAACTTGGTAATATTGCAATCAGGAATGGATGGTAAACTGATAACAGGTTCATAGTTACTAGGCATCACATTTAAATGAGGGCATACTCAGTATTGTAGCACCCCACCCCTTAAAGTACAATGCAGTACCAGCAATCCATCTACACATTGAGGCAGTAGAACCCATAACCTTCTGCAACAAAGCAAGTATGCTACCTGTTGTGCTACTAATAGCACTTTCCAGTTCTGCACTACAATAGTGATATTTCCTAAACAAAAGAATTGCACATTGTAAATGGACTTGACATAAGCAGCATTAACATCTGTTGCCTCCCCCATAGTGCCTTTTTTAGGCAAGGCTCAAAAGACAAACCCACCTCCATAGGTATCACAAGGGATAAGAAACTAAGAGTAATGCTACTCAACACCAGAAGTCTAAACTTCAAGATGCATGCACTCGAAACTCTCCTTAGCATGGAGAACATCGATATCTGTGCAGTAACAGAAACCTGGTTCAAGGCTCCCGAGAGCACCCCAGCACTACCAGGTTATACCTCATACCATGCTTTTTGGCCCCAAAACTTGGACTGAATCACAAAAGGAGGGGGAGTATCAATATTCGTCAAAGATACCCAAACCTCCAGGTTGGTGGCACAGCACAAAGCATCAGAGACTATCCATGTGCAACTAACAGTGGGTAAAACTGCCTTCCAGTTTATAGCCTGCTACAGACCACCCTCCCAAACCCAGGAACCCCACTCGGCCTTCCTGAGAACACTGGAAAATATGAAGGTCTCTCCAAACACCATTATATTGGATGACTTCAACTACCCAAACATAGACTGGGAGCATTACTCTAGCTCCAACACCCTAGCCCAAAGGTTCCTAGAATTTATAAACACAAATGCTATGGAACAACTTGTTACCACTCCCACAAGAGGGGAAAACATACTGGACCTGATCATCACCAACATGAGGGCTCTATGCTCCAGACCAGAAGTGTATCCCTCACTGGTAAGATCAGACCATAAACTAATCTCACTGGATATTCACATCCCGACCCCACCCCCTACCCAGAAAACCACAGTGAAAAACTTTTCTAAAGCAAATTTCACACTCCTCAAAACCGAGGTGGAATCCTTCAAAGCCTATGGGCCTGTGGAAAATACGGCCCAGACCGCAGAATCCTTTATAAATGCATTCTATGAACACCTTCAGGAATGCATGGATCATGCAATCCCAAATAAAACCAAGACCCAATCCTCCAAAGGCAGGCGTCCTGTCTGGTGGACCCCAGCCAGAAACAAACTATACAACAGAAGGAGGAAGCTACTACATGATAGAGAAAAATCCCAAAAAGGGAAGGCATCTCTGATCAGTATTAGCAAAAAACTACGGGCACTCATAAAATCGTCTAAGGCTAGCTTCGAGAGAAAAATTGCACAGGACACTAAGGATAATCACAAGGCTTTCTTTAGTTATGTTAGGAACCTGGGTGGGAATTCCCAGATATGCTCAGAATTAGTCCAAAATGACAAAAAATACACCAAACCCACAGACATTGCCAACATCCTAGCTGACAGGTTCAGCACAAAATTCTCCCTCCCCACCAAAAGGGCAAATATCTATCCCAGCAGAGTGCTGCCCCTGACATCGCAGAGGCTCAGGTAAGAGCCCGCCTCTCCAAAGCAAAAAACACAGCATCAATGGGACCAGATGGTGTCCCGGGCTGCATCCTACATGAACTCCAAGAAGAGCTAAACCCAAACAAAAAACTACTGTTCAATCTCAGCCTTACTACAGGATATGTACCCAAAGAGTGGCGTACAGCAACAGTGGTCCCTCTCCACAAAGGTGGTGCCTCAACGGATCCTGGAAACTATCGCCCCATAAGCCTGACTAGCTTGGTCTGCAAAGCTATGGAAAGGATCATCATGGACCTCATAAATAAAGATATTGGGGATCTACAGACACTGGATCCTACCCAGTTCAGCTTTGTTAAGAGCAGATTCTGCCTCTTAAACCTGGTCGATTTCTTTGAAACAGTCACCAAGGCCATTGACGAGGGGAAGGTGATCCACATAGCCTACCTGGACCTCACAAAAGCCTTTGATACAATACCCCACTCGGGCATTATAGATAAGCTCACCAGCTTAAATATAAACCCCTATGTCACTAGATGGGTTGCAAACTGGCTCAAGGACAGAACCCACATGGTTAGAATTGCTGGAGCCATGTCAGACTCCAAACCAGTTACAAGTGGTGTCCCACAAGGCTCAGTCCTGGGACCTTTCTTGTTCGGTATATATTTCTTGGAGGTACGGGCCAACATGGAAGGACTGTGGCTCACCAAGTACACAGATGACTGCAAACTAGGCGCTATAATTGACTCTCCAGCTGACACAAGCATCCTACAAAAGGGCCTCATAGAAACAGACAACTGGTGCCAGAGCCATGGCCTCAAGCTAAACGCCAAAAAGTGTATAGTCATCCCCTTTGGCAAAAACAAAGTGCCCACAAATTACCACATAGGTGGTAATCCATTAAGTATGGAAGAAGTAATAAGGGACCTGGGGACCCAAGTTGATAGCAATCTCTCATTTGAAAACCACGTGGCCAAAGTGGTTAGAAAAACATTTTATATAGCCCACCTAATCTTGAAGGGATTCACATCTAGATCAGGGGAGGTCATCGTGCCTCTTTACTCATCCCTCATCAGGCCCATAATTGAGTACAATACCCCTTTTGGGATGTACCTTACCAGACACCTGCAGCAACTGGAAAGACCCCAAAAGTACCTTACCAAGAGGATTAAAGGGCTCAAACAGATGCCATATGCTGCCTGGTTAAAGAAACTCCAGCTCTACTCAGTGGCATACCACCTGCTCAGTGGCGATCTGTGCCTGACGTATAAAGCCATGTCCAACTCAGAATTAATGGACATGCTGCACCTCAGAAAATCCAAATCCCATCAAGCTACGCGCTCGAGAGACTTGAACCTCATAACCCAGAGGTTCCCTTCACTCTGGAATAAAATCCCAGTCCAGGTTAGGCAGAGTCCCTCATTGACTCTCTTCAAGAGGAATCTTGATGAGTGGATGGGAGATCATAGGTTTACCCCGGGTATCACTTCTGTGTCACTGTTAGACAGAGGCACAGTATACTAACCTCGAAAAAGGACATAGCAAAATTCATTTAAAATGGGTGGCGAAAGCCAAACACACTCTGGCTAGGCTTTTAAATGCCCTAGGGCAGATAGCCTAGTATGAACCTATGAACTTCTCTTCCCTTGAAACTTATAATTCCTTGAAAATGCCCCTGAAACTCAATACCTTGAAAAATGCACCTGAAACTCAAATTCATTGAAAATGCACCCGACACTCAATTCCTTGAAAATGTACCTAAAAAATGTATTTTGTTAACAGCTTGGTAGTTGGGGTAGAGGATTCAGGCTCTTGTTTCCTGTAGGTAAGGTACAAGGCTTGAGCCTAAGCAAATTACTAACCACCTGCTATTCCTAACTAGAGCATTACACATACCTCACCAGGTATTATGAGTAGAGAGTTATCAAACAACAGGTCGGTGTAATATGGCACAGACACAATGGGTGTAGCACGCTGCATAATGCTGGATCCAGCTCTGCATGGAATTACAGAGAACAGTAACAGAACAGCAATGCAACTGCAGCAACACAAAAGAAAGTGGTGTAACAGACTGCAAATCACATTTCTTGATGGTCTTGCTGCATTCATGCAGTAATAAATATTTATGAAATCACACATCTACCATTAAGCTGTATATAGTGATGGAAACAATTGCAGTAATAAATTCATGTCTGAAGGATGATATGCAATACAGAGCATAATTATTGTGTGAATAAGTGATGTATATGAGCAAGAAATTACCTAAGAAACATTAGCACCATGTCAGATATCAAACAGATGCATAACAACCATGGGCACCACAAACATACACATATTGGTCACCTAAAGAAGAACACCCAAAGAGGGCATACAGCATTGTCATATCACATAAGGTCTACTGATAACCTACCTGTTATGAACATGCATGAAATTCTAGCCCTGTGAGTGTGTGTAAGTCATTGTATTCTGACAGACAGATGTTGCCAGATTCAGTCCCCTGCCTGTTTTACATGGCTCACTCCAGACCACTGTATTGACATCATGTGCCACATCAGATATCTATGGAGGCTGTCACAAACAAGTGAACTGAATGTGTGCCTCAACGCAGGAGGTACAGACATAATATGAGAAATCAGATTTAATCCAAATGCCAGAAAAGAGACACATGTTACTATCCTCACAACTCTGAGCATTATAATAGGTCTGATCCTTTGACAAGGAAGCTGTTTCCATCATGTAGGACACATTTTGTCCCAAAAATGAGCACCAGTCTGTCTGTATAGTTAAGTTATACCAGGCAGTACTCTATGCAAGTGCCACAGGAGCACTCACAGCATGACATGCCCTGAATTAAGATTTCAAATATATATCATCGTCCAACACAAAAATGGATATGAATAACTGCATATAGGGGTGCTTATGTAACATCAGTACATTCATATAATCATGGCCCTGTCTGGAATTGAACAGCAAGCAACATAATTCTACTGATTAAATGTGACTCTACTGACTAAATTTGACTCTACTGGCCAATGGCATCTGGGTGAGCACAAGCACCACAGTATACGTCTTACAACTATTATGACAATCCACCTATGTTAACTTATTACATCAGATGTATGTCTGGTAAACAATCTCTAAGATGAAAGGAATCATATAGGACTGTCACACTGAAAATGGACACATTGTAACTGTGATATTTGCCATTCATGCATTACAGTGTAATGTACAACAATGCAAAAAGGCACTGAATGTGGATGTTGAACACATGAGCATTCGACAACAGACAATGCATATTTTACAAGATGAATGCACCATGGAAGAAATGTCAGTTAAATTGTGATATTTGTGGTTATGTGAAGGCATTACAACATGTTATTGCTGCAAGAGATATGTGTGCCTGTAATTGCTGTAGTACATCAACAACAGACATGTTGTCTCATTCCCTCGTGCCAGAGGATAATACTTTTTACATATGTTATGTATAGAACATGAAATTAGATGCCATCATTACTCTGAATAGAAGTATTGCTATGTGCCAAATTGTCCTAGATTAAGTAAGAGGCATCAAAAACTATATGTGTATAAAGTCAATGTGCATGACAACTGTGCTATTGACAGGTACAGTCACAACACTGACACAATGTAGGTTGAGCAGTAATGGATGGATTTTAAATAACTACATGATCACAAGCTAAGCATCATTGTCTGAATCACAAGAACCATATGACCATGTTGCGGTACAGCTGAGACTGAGACAATGCACAGTTAAATGGATGATATCATCACTGTTTGCTATCTGGATATTTATGCTAAAAAGTATTTGAAGTGCACAATAACACTGTACAGCTACACATCATAATATGTATTTGCAGAACACTATACACAGTATGAGGGTGAAAAACACACTCATACCTGGACTCCAATATCAGACATATGTAGTTACACAACATATGTTGTACAAAGCAAGCTATCAAAGTAGCACAACACAGGGGAATTTGCATCAAAATGTGTCATACTACTGGTATTTTAGCAGTAAGTAATCTTTTTGTGGCCAAATGTAATTTTCCCTGGAGATGCTAGGAATTCTTAGTGTCACAGAGTGTCACTGTAATTTAATCCCATAATTCAAAGGGTATATCAAGGTAGTTGTGAGGTGGCCAACTATATATGACACTAATAACTGTGACACTATTGAAGCAGTGATGGACTCAAGCCACATACATAAGCTATAGAGCCCATAATCAGCAACCAGCACCACTGGAGAGTAATGAGTACTAATGAGACATAGAGCATCTATGAAGGGATGAAGTTGGCAGTTTATTGACAAGGACATGTAAGTGGCAATTTTATTTTTACAGCCAATTAGGGCTTGTAAATGTCACCACTGTATATGTGTGTAAAACAAGCATGGCTCCATTGAAAGTCAGACTTGTAGAAGTTAAGCAGTGCTGTATTCAAACATCCTGCCTGTCTAGTTACACATTATAGAAAATAGTGCCAGACATGCAAGCACCAAAGGAGAAGTCTGATATTCAAATAGCTTCAGTTCACTTGAAAAACAAAGACCTCTTCAATAATGTGAACCAAAGGCGCAGACAATATAATATTGTAATTGTGTGCTCTTATTGATGTCGCACAAAACACCTGCCATTTAAAGAATGGAAACATTCTCCCCACCCCTTTTAACAAATGTTTGCACCACTTTCCCTCTGAAAACATTAAATGGCTATCTTTCAACCTGTAACACTATTATTTTAAGCATTAATTTACAAATATGTGGACATAGCATTGCCGCAAAAAGCAAAATTTTCTTTAGATAATGCATAGAAAATTGTAATCATTACATTACAGACAGTATGCATAGTTACACCCTTGTGTAGCAATGATCTTGTGAATGTACACTGTTAGCTTAGGGGGTGGTGTACTCATTTTTGATTTAAAAAAAAAAAAATATATATATATATATATATATATATATATATATATATATATATATATATATATATATATATATTTATATATATCCAGAGTATATGTTGAATCAGTACATGGTCACCTAACTGTAAACAACCTCACAAAGACACACTGACACAGACACACACACGCATGCACGCATGCACGCATGCATCCATGCACACACACACACACACACACACACACACACACACACACACACACACACACACACACACACACACACACAGTTCTATTTTGCATCATTGACTTTTTTTTTTGCAATATACTTTTTATTGCTTTTGTTTTTCAGCCAAAATATTCAAACATTATAACAAAAAGCAAATAAGAACAACAACTTTCTACAATGATCACATTAAAACATACAGAAAATAAAACTAATAGTTTCATCATTCCTGAGGGTACAGGGAAAAAGAAAAAAAATACACTCTTGGTTCTGTTAGAAATTATATAGTACCCCTAATTCAGAAAAAAGTAAACATATTTTCCACGGTGAAGAAAAATGAAATAAAAGCTTGTTTTATATCATCATTTATATGTCGCTTGATTTGTATAGGTAGGATAGCCTTACTTGTTGAAGAATTTGTGAAACTCTAAACTACGTACAAGTTACACTATTTACAATGTTGGATGACATCCATTTAATGCTAGTCCTAAACCATGTTATTTTTGAGCAGTATACTTACTGTGTTTAGTTTATAAAAGTTTGTGTGGACCACTTGAATTGTATTTAAGTTTAGGGATTATGTTTGCTTGCTAGGATTGTGTCTAGTAGAGAGTTCCAATATATTTGAAAATATCTTCTTTTTTTTGTGCTTTTTGTAGCTAATTTGTGGGAGGTGATTTACTTAATTGCCATGTCTTTAAAGTTTACCCATGAGATTTTATTATTTACCCAATTTTTAGTTATATAAAATTTAAGTAGGGTACAAAATGTAACTAAAATATGTTTACGCATTCCACTGATTGAACTAGGGATTATATGCAGAATCATTGTTTCCCAGGAGAATGTGTTTTTTTCGTATCCGATTTTTCAAGTTGCGCTCTTAAGGAACACCAGAGCTTGAAGATATTTTTGCAGCTCCAAAAGATACGGAGGATATCCATATTTTCTCTGGAGCAAAAAGGGCACAGTGATTCTTTTTTATAGCCAATTTTTTTAAGGACAGCTGGGGTATAATATGCATTATTGTTAATCATTATTTGTGTGTAGATTGGGTTTTTGAAAGGTGTTAGTTTTAAAGTGTTGCTAATAGCTTCTTGTTTTTGTGCTGTTATGATAGTTTTACTAATGTTTTCCCAGTATTTTGAGTATAGTAATGTAGATTGGTGTTTTGTCTCGCTTATTGATTTATAAGACTTTGAAATCATTTTATCCATAGCAGCTAATGATTTGATTATATTTTGGGTTGTTTCTATATTTTGTGTATCTATTTCATAGTTTGAGTATTTCATCTTAACTAGTGATATCACTGTCTAAGAATAGGGTTATAGCTGCCTGGTGTTTTTAGTTGTTTTCTTAAATTTTCAAGCATTAATTCCTTGTGGTGTAAAATATGCCATACCGCTATGTCTTTAATTAGTGGGAATGGTTTGAGATCAATCATTTTGTTATTTAATTTGATATTCGGGTTCATGTGTATAGGTTGTAACAAACTTAGCAAATTCTGTAGATTGATGGAAGTGAATAAATATTGGAAAGCCATTATTTCATTTTTGATTACTGGGTGTAATTTGTTAAAGAGTTTGTGGTTGGGATTAAGAAAAGGGGTAGCTTTGGGGTTTATATTTAAGGAGTGTAATAGATTTTACCAGATTTTAATCCATGTTGGGGAACCAGATCTTTTTAGTTCTATCATATTCTGATATTTGAATTAACTGGTTTGCTTTGATAATAAGGTAGTACAGATTAAAATCTGGGAGTCCCAAACCTCCTTTTACTTTTGGTAGTATGAGGTTTTGGTAACATATTCTTGTTGTTTTAGGATGTCATAGGAATTTGGAGAGGGTATTTTGCATTGATGTGAAACATTTTTTAGGTATTTTAAGAAATAGTATTTTAGGAAGGATATTCATTTTGATGATGGCTGATTTGGACAAGAGGGATAGGTTTATATTTTCCCATCTTAAGATGTCCTGTTTGAGTTTTTCCCATGTTTTTTGGAGATTTGATTTATACATTTCTTTGTAGATATGTGAAAAATGTATGCCTAAATATTTTAGTGTGTAATTTTAGGGAAATGTCAACTAAGGGGAAACAAGATGTGTTATGATTTAGTGGGTTCAGAGGAAAGATAGAAGATTTTGGGGGGTCATGTTGTAATTTGCTATTTTGGAGAATTGTTCGATTGAAGATATTATTTTGCATACATCTGTGTTAGGGAGTTCAAAATATAGGTTTAGGTCATCAGCAAAAGCTGAGTATTTTACAATTGTGTTGTAGACATTTGGGAGGTGGTGGTAGGTGTATTGGGTAATGTGGAGTAATAGCTGTTCTAAGTATATATTAAACAAGAATGGAGACAGGGGACATCCTTGACAGGTGTAATTTGTTATTTTGATGGGTTGGGAGTACGTTTTGTTGATGCAGAGTGTGGTGGTGGAATTGTTGTAGATCATTTTAATAGTCTTTATAAAAGATGGGGGAAAATTGAAATGTGAAATTGTTAAGAAGAGGAAATCCAAGTCTATATTATCAAAAGCTTTGGAAGCATCTATTGTAAGTGCATATCTTGGGTACTTATCTTTAGCTAAGAGGGTGATTAAGGTGTTTAACATGTGGGTGTTGTCACATAATTGTCTTTTTTTAATAAAACCCAGTTGTTCTGGGGAGATAATTTTATCCAGGGTTTTTTGTAATCTATTTGATAATAGTGAAGTCAGAATTTTTAAGTCAAGGTTGATAAGAGCTATAGGCCTGTAGTTGAGATGGTTTAGTTTGTCAGATTTTGCCTTTGGTATTAGAATTGTCTTTGAATTGTTTAAATATTTGTCAGTGAACCTATGCTTTATGATATGATTATAAAGTCTTAACAGGATTGGAGCTAGTATGTGACTAACTTTTTTGTAAAACGTTGCCGTAAATCCATCAGGGTCTGGGGATTTGTTGATCTTTAGTTTTTTTGATTGTTATTTTGATTTCACTGGTTGATAGGGGGCTATTTAATAAGTTATATTGTTCTTCATCAAGGCTTGGGGATTCTAAGTTGTTTAAAAAGTTCTGTTGTATGTTAGACATATGGTGTTGTTTTGCAGGGTTATACATATTGTTATATATGTCTCAGAAACAATTGATTACATCAACTTTATTGTATAACGTTCTCTCTTTATAGTGCATTTCTATTATATTTTAGAGGGTTTTCTTTATATTTATCATATTTGCTACAACTTTAGAAGGTGTTTGGGCCCATTCAGAGTATTTATAAATGAGTTTTAACTCATTTAATGAGTGTTTATGTAGTTGTATTGAGTATAGTTCTTTTTTGATTTCATATAGTTTCCTTTCTAGTTCTTGTGAGTATTGGGATTGAAGTTGTTGTTCAATGGTGTTGTAATGTGTTTCAAGCAAGCTAGTTTGTTTTTGCTCTTGCTTTTTGTATAGTGAAGCTTTCTGTATTGATTGATTGATTCCCCTTAGTACTGTCTTAGTGGCTGCCCATTGAATAGCTAATGGAATTTGGGTTTGTAATGCGTCCTGATCTAGTTGTGATATTGTTCTTCCTATCTCCTTGACTATCTCTTTTTGATTTAAAAGGTTATTGTTTAAGTACCAGTTATAAGGGCCACCATGTTGAGAAGTATGACAGGTTATGTTGTTATTGTGATTCTGGAGTGGTCAGAGATTATTCTTTTATTAATCTTATATTTTTGACATTTCTTGGAGAGATGAGAGGAGATCAGGTAATAACATATTCTAGACCAGACTTTATGTGGAGGGGAAAAGAAAGTGTATTTGTTCATTGATCTCTCTTGATCTATAGTTAGATAAGGGTTGACAAGATTGAGACTTTGTATGAGGTCATTTAGGGCAGAAGTGATCTGAGGTTTTTTTTTTTTGTTTTTATTAGAGTTGTCACTTAGTGAGTCAATTAGACAATTCCAGTCCCCCACCCCCCACATAATGATGGAATGTCTGCAAAAAATTAGGAGTAAGTTATATATTTCATATATAAAGAATTGCTGGTTTGAACAGGGACCATAAATATTCAAAAAGAGAGTGTTACTTTTTGTTTGTGGATGTATACTAGTGAAGAGACACCATCTGCCATTCGTGTCATATTTGCTGTTGGTTATGTTCTCATGGAAGGATTCTTTCATTATAACGGCTGTTCCTTTTGAGGCAGAGCTGTCACCTGATGAAATGATTTGTTTGATCCATTTTCTTGAACTAATTTTTAACCATTGCTCATTATTTAGGTGTGTTTCTTATAAGAATATAACATTGAATCTGCTTTGAAAAATTAAATGTAAGATTAGATTAAATTTTCTTTTGTCACCTAGACCATTTACATTCCATGTATCGACTATAAACATGAATAACTTGTGTCTGTTGTAAATTTGTTAATGTGTGGCCTTAAATTATATTTATATGTACTTATATGATTGTACAAAAATTGGAATTGTTTTTTTGATAACATGCATTTATTTAAGATGGCATCCAGCTTATCATCACCTACCTTAGTGCCTGCCCATTTATCGCCCTTTCTTTGTGTGATGGTATAATTTATATTTGGTTTGTTGCATATGTAACTTCTAGAAAACGTATTACAGTGCGGGTATAGGGATATAATAAAAAAAAAAAAAAACTTTTGCTTCATTCCAACTATCACTAAATATTCCTGACATGCACTGCTTGCTCCTTAATGAGGTAATCACACTGGAGCATGTTTTCAATTTTTGTAAGTTTATCCACAAGTGTGAGCATTGCAAGTTTATAGAGTGTTGTGAATTTTGAATAGGTGTATTATGCTCTAAATTTTGGATTAAGATGCTCATTATCAGTTCAATAGCATAGCTATCTTTTTGTTACATCAGTTAGATGTTTTATCTTTTACTACCCAAGGGCTTGAGCCTATTATGTCTAAGACCAAGGGGGTGTGCACATATTCAAATTTTGGTACGTTGTAGTTGTCGTTCTCTTGCAAAAAATGTTTGTATATGCACGTAGTGATATTTGTGTTTAAAATTTTGTTCCCATCCCTAATATGTAGTGTACTTATAATTGGTGTTTACATGTGTTAGTTGCAGTTCCAAAGTCTAGCTTCCTTTGAGTTTATTTTGGAAATATCCTTGCAAGGTTTGTTTCCCCTTTTGTAGTTTTGTTCTATTTTGTTCTAGTGATAATGAGAGTCTAAATGCAACATTAAGTTTTAAACTGTGAGGAGTTATGTTAAAGCTTTCAACTTGCTTGTTTATACAGTTATATATTTATGCCTAACACATGTGAACCAACCAACTGACAGTTGCTTAAAAAGTCTTTAGTTTCATGTTGTATTGTATTGTATAATCCTGTACTGTAAACTCTTTCATGCACTGGTTTAATTATATTAATCCTGCTAGCATTTCTTGCAGCAAAAATGGGTTTGTTAGTGTTGTTAAATATTTTTTGTTATTTGTAAGTCAGTGTTAGGCTTCAGAGGAACTTTGGCAGTAACCACATTCATATTTGCTTTTTCAATTCACATTTTAAGCAGTATGTGTAGTTATTACATTATGCTAACATCCATTAAGCTAGTATCTGGTTGTGTTAACTATAGCTGTTGAATCTTCTTGTCCATACCTTTTGCGCCATGTTATGAAAGTTTTGCTTTTTTGCTTTCCATTAATTATTTGTTACCTTACATAGCCTGTTCCTTTATTTTTGTAACAGGTTTCACAAATCCATGAATTCTGATTGGTTTATAGACCATTTAGTTGTCCTTGCATCTCCCAGTAGTGCTTTGCTGTTCTCCCACTTTTGAGGAAATTACCTTTGATCTCCAATCTCTGAAGTGGTTTGAAAGTGTATTTCTTCCTGTCTTGCGATCATCTAGATGGCTCTTGGGACCAGTTTATAAGGTAAGTTTCTTGTATATTTGTTAACTGTGATTTTCTTTTTGTAGTTAAATAACCTTAGCGATTCTTGTGTTGCAGTGTTTATCTTATTGTTTAATTACTTCGTTGTCAGCTTTCTGCGTTATTGTAGGTATAGTAACAGTTACAGTTATTGCATTCATTTGTTTTTTTTTTTGTATGAGCACATTGATTCTTATTTTCAAGTTTAATTTAATTGCTGACAAGGTACATAGAAATGGAGGGCTTGCTTATAACATTTCAAGTATGTGTCATTTTTTGCCAGGGGATATTTGTCAGTTTATCTGCATTTGTTAATGGTAAGATGAATTAGCAATCATCATTTCAGTTAGTATTTGCCTTATTAAAGCAGTTTTGTAGGAGCCCTCAGATTCAGCAAAATCTGTTCATGTTCATTAATGTTTATATGACCTTGCCTTAAGACATGGATGTTGGGTGCTGAGTTGTAGCTTTAGCTTACCAGTTGCTGTGTTGTACTATTTATTTTCCTCAGGCGATTTACCAAAAACCTTTGTGAAAATGTTCTTTGCATCCAATTTGTTTTGTATTAGATGTTTCTGGTCTTTGTAACTGAAGGCGAGTTTTGCTGAGTAATGCATTTGGAATCAGATATTCTTTTTAATTAAACATGAACAGAAGGGCATTGATGCTTGACATTCTTGCTTGATGGGAAGGGGAGATCTTGTGTGATGCTTATTTTGTGGCCTCTCCATGTTAAGTTTTTTTTCTGTTTAGCAGCCATTAAAATCATAGGGGTGTGTGTAGCATTGAGTATTTTTACATATATTTGTCTTGGTGTAGTTTTATCCTGAGTTTTCTGAAGTGATCTGTGTGCTTGTTCGATGGTCATTTCTTTTGCTATGTTCTTGTTTTCAACCATTGCTTCCACAATCTCTCTTATCATTGCATTAAGTTGCATTTGATCAAAAGTTTCCAGCACTCCTCTTATGATTATGTTGTTCCTCCGGCTTCTTGCTTCTAGGTCGATTAGTTTTAGCTGAAGTTCTTTTATGACATGTTCATTGGTTGTTTATTTTAGACTTTAGAGCATTAATTTCTGTCGTGTTTTCATCCGTCTTAGTTTCATTGAGAGTTAGTCTAGCCGAGATGTGTTCAATGTTTGTTCCGACCATGCTAAGCTTTTCTGAAAAAGCATGAATATCATTTTGTAGTGGTTGTAAGGCTGTTTTACTGTCTTCAGCTGAGTATGTGTTGTCATTCTTTGATCTTAGAGATACTTTAGTGGGTTCTTGCTGTGCCTTGGCCATTTTTTGTCTCTTGCTTGCTGTGTCTTTTTCAAGAGACACAATTGTGGATAACATTGTTTTAGTAGTTTGTGTTTCCATTTGTTCCTTACTCTTGTCCTGGGTGTTTGACATTTTGGTTTATTGTTTTCTTTTGTTGAAGTTTCTTTCCAGGCTACAGATGTTGGAAGAGGCTCTGCCACGACGTCGCTGTCCTGAATACACTGCTGATTTAGAAGGTACTTTTAAAGTTTTTGGTTTCAGCTTTATAGTATGAAATAAAGTTTTTCTCTTGCTTCTTAGATGATGCAGCTTCAGGAGTTATGCAGGATTATTGATTTACAAGTTTGATGATGTGGCTAGGAGACAGAGTTCTTTTTTACATTTTGGAGCAGCAGCTTAGTGCATGCCTAGTTGTCAGCGACCATCTTGGAATCTCCCATTGACTTATAATATTGACTCACTTAACAGAGAAACAACACAGAAAGTTCAAAAGAGTGAACTCCCAGAATGGCAAATTTTGCCTCCATGAAACTAACCACTTGGCCACCACTGACAATAAAAAAAGAAAAAAAAAAACAAAACAAAAAAAAAACTAAACAAATGAAATCCACTGAAGTAGGGGGCTTTGCCTCCACACACCCCCTACTTAAATATTCCAAATCTGAGATAGCACTACAGTGGAGAAAAGGGCAAAGGTAGTCAGTGGTGGCCAAGTGGTTAGTTTCCCGGAGGTGAAATTTGCCGTTCCGGGAGCTCACTCTTTTGAACTTTCGATGTTGTCATCTCACTGTCAAGTGAGTCGAAATTTATGGTCAGTTGATGATGTAAAAGGGAACCATGTACACACATACAGGTCTACCATGTTGAATGCTGAAGCTCCTACCCAACTGATAATACAATCTAGAAAGCACTTTATTACATGCATGCACTACAGGAAAAGTCTGACTCTTAAGGGAAGAGACTGCACCCTTATCAGGATAACCTCATCAGTGTTTTTATGCAGGCTGCTTCTGTAAAAGTTTGTACAAGGGATATCTGTGCACACTTAATTGCATCTTCTGGAGGGGAAACAAAGACAACACCAAGCATTACAATTACCCACAAACACACATACAAGTTTTGCATGGCAGGTATCAAACCCCAGCCCTATCTAGTTTATACAATCTAGAGAGCAGTGCATGACTTGCTAGCACTACAGGAGAAGTCTGATTCTCATGGGAAATAATGTACTTTTGTCAGGCAGCCCTCATCAGTATGTTTCATGCAGGATGTTTCCATAAAAGTTGGTATAAGGGAGTCCATACAACTGGTATAAGGGAGCTGTGTACACATTTTCCATGCATCTTCTCCAGGGAAAATGAGACAGAAACAAGCATTACACATACATATACACATTTTCCATGGCAAGTATCAAATCATCTATACATCTGTCTACGTTACATCATCTAGAGTGCACTATATTATTGGTAAGCACAGCAGGTGAAGTGGAGAGCTATGTATGGGGTGCAATGATTTATAGATAGGTAGGGTAGGTTGGACATACTAGACAGACAGGGATGGTGTTGGACACAAGAGGTTGGGGGACACCATGGTTGGGGAGGTAGGGGGACATTAGAGGCACCCCCAAATTCACCTTGAGAACAGTTGAAATCTAGTCCACACCCTCAGAACTGCAACTGCTGTCTCCTGCAGCAATTCCCTGGTGAGTGCTGGATGTAACATTGTCTTTGCAATGTGACATAGGACCTTTTCAACTCTGTCAATTCAGGCACCAAAGCTCCTCTCCATTATATCCTCCATCAGCTCTGTCAGCTCCTGCTGGATGACAACATTTCCACATCCACTACTACTGCTCCCTGATGGTAACACTGAACCAGCAGGTGGGACAGAGCTACCTGACATATTTGGACCAGGTAGGACAGAGTTTGTGGAGGCAACACTGCCAGGTTGTGACCCTGAAGTGCTGAGTGCCTATGCTGCCATCTGTGGAGGTATGGCCTGCTGAGCCACAGTGGTCAGTGTAATTGACAGTGTCAGTCAAGTCAGTGTTAGTGTTAGTCAAGTTATGCAAACAGCTGATTGTTAATAAGTTATAACCCTCCTACAATAAAAAAGAGAGAGAGAGAGAGAAAGGGTGGGGGGGGGACAAAATAAAGAGATAATTAGATACATCGCATGTCACAGTACTGTATGTTTTAAACTAACGTGGTTTGGCAATACATAAACAATTATGATAATTTACTTTTGCACACCTTTACAACATCCATATATGATGGAAAGGGATTTATGTGCCATTAAATAGCAAATATCACTGCTTTGATATATAAGCAACAGTTGCCTTTGTTTCACTATAATGGATTGCAATTATGTATTCTAAATTATTAATTACAATTACCATAATATAATTATTCCTGGCAGACTGCAGGTAAGATCCTATAAATAATTACAAATTTAAAAAATGCAGCTTCTACATACTGAAACCATACAGAGTAAAGCTGGTATTCTAATTACCATTGCAAGCAGCAACACTCATTGGGGAAGACATGGATGCTTGGGATGAAGGATGAGTTATGCCTGTTTGAGATGGTAATGCTTGTGGGAGTGAAAATAACATTATGGCGTGAACGTCTACATTAATCATACTCACCATGTAACTCTCTGAGGTAAGTTAATCTTTCCTGGTGTGCCACATAGTTTGCAGCCATCTCCTCCACAGCTGTATAGAAACAAAAGAAAATAAATATATATGAAAACATACTGAGTAACTGCATGACTGACTAGATGATTTCTAGGTGATGGGTCAGTGCACTTATACAACTGGGTGGTGTTCCCAGTCCTAAATTCAGCCTCCTATCTGCTTAGGTGGTCCTCCTTGTGCTTTGTAAGGTCACAATATGGTGACAACATTGTTCTGCATTGTATGGAATGCCAGTTGCACTGGAGACAGCCTTGGCTAAACTATTCCAAACCTCAGCTTTATACTGAGATCCAGTATAATCCCTCCCTGCAGTGCCCTATACCTGTAAGGATTCACAAGGAGTGCCACAAATAATCTGGGCTCCTCAACACCCCATCTTTATGTTCACATTTAGCACCATTATCTCCCTTGTCAGCCATGTCTGCAAAAGTCAAACTAACAAAATATGTCTAAATTGACACCTATTTCAGATCTCACATGTTAATGATATTACAAAAAAGATGCATAGCCTTGCAAACTGCATTTGCTTAATTTAAAGCAGATGGATCTCTTGGCAGACACATTGGTGCTACTTACAGCACATAACAGTAAAGGTGTGAAACATGGTATTTGAACAATGCTTTATGTGTCTTATTTCTCTCATGTCACCACAGTTACACCTTGCACCACAGAAAAAGTTACCAGGCAAGTATATTTTCTTCCTCAATGTTTAGTATTCAGAGTGCTGCAAGCTGTGCAATGCCACCAGGTGTGTTTAATCTACCTACAACAGTCTAAACCAAATTTCCTTAGGTAGTATACCTATTTGCATGCTGCCAAGTGAAGAGAAAATGAACCTTATAAAGAATGGAATAAAAAATATTGTGAATAATTGCAATGTGATCTCTACACAGGATTTAAACAATGCTACATGTCTTATTTCTCTCAAATGCACTTCAGTTATATTTTGTACTACATAAGTCATCTGTCAGGTATATTTATAGAAGTACTCTCCCTGTTTTGGAGGCCTGCACTATGACAGCAGGTGTGTTTGAGCTATTTGAGGCAGCTTAAACTATTTTTTTTTGTGTGCTGCCAAGTGAGGAGCAAATGGAAAAGACATTTGAAGAGGAATATATAATAGATAAATTACAGAAAGTGAATGAAATGCAATACATGCATATATGTAGCACTGACCAGAGAAGGAAGTATATTTAATTGAAAAATTCTTCCTTCTCACATCTCCTTGCAACATCAGATATGGACTTTGTGGGCACATTATCAGAACTGTAGTTAATGACAAATTATGTGACAGTGGAAAGACTAATGATCACATGTTAGCAATAGTGGCAATGGCTGACTTTTAAAGAACAGCACAGTAGTATCACAAAATGTTATTACATGTGTATTCAGACAATCCTCTGTAAAATTGCTATGTCAGTGAATTCAAACCATGCACTTTCACCTTGTGCCACAGAGAAAGTAACATGTTAGGTGTATATTCTTCCCTGAGTACTATCCATAGAGCTGATGTCCCCGCCATGCCTCCTGGCAGGTTTGTGCTACCTATGGCAGCCAAAACTAATTTTTTTGCATTTTTTTCCTTGAGCTGTGAAAGTGATTTTCACACTACCAAGAGGTTTGCAAATGATACAAGAAAACATATTGTAGATCAAATGCTTTACATGTTTGAACAAAAGTGTTATGTTACAACAGTGACCTGTATGGATTTCAAGCCTCAAACAAGGGTATTTAAAGCAATCATTTCACAGCATGTGTCAGTATCACCACAAACAAAGGCATATAATAGCAAGGTGAAAAGAGTTTACATGTAATGATAATGTGGCATTGTTATTAAGTCACATTGAAAGTGCAATACAAACAAGTTATGAAAGCTGTCCTTTCACATTTGACTATGAATGTCTGGAAGTGCACATCAAAGAGGGGAGAGTGTGAAAGAGAATGTTTTTGCAGTCAGTGTACTCAGAGACACTTGCAAGCTATTAAGAGGGAACACTTTTCAGTGCTCACCCTTGCATTGCTACAGTGTTTGCATGTAATCATGTAGGTCCTTATACCATGTTTACATTCCCTGCACTTAGTGTAGAGTGTGGTATTCATGAATAGAAATGATCTCACACCTCATTTGCATACTCACAGTGCTCACAGGGCTGAATCTACACTATATGAAGGTACTAATGTAGGTAATGAGGAGACTGTTTTGAACAACAGACCTCAATACTGTTAGTAAAACTAGACTTTGGGAGATTTATCTATCTTCAACAGAGCTACAGTGTGAAGGTATGCTGTTATTTTTTAATTAATGCTTTGAGTTTAACATTAAAATATGAAGTGCAGTGACTGCTAAAAAGCATTTGTATAATTTTAGATTTATTTATTTTTATCCCTTCCTTTTGCCATAGCCATGTCTGTATTTCTACAATTATCAGAAATAGTTCAGATTTTTTGTTACTGAGGATCACGTGTCTGTGATGAAAAAAGGTGTGTTCCTTTGGAACACTATCTGGGTTTCATGACTTTAAGAAATTATTGAGACTGAGTTCATCAACAAAGTTTTAAGACCACTAGTTCCCTGTTTTTAATTTCCCTCAATGCTCATGGTGGTGAGGCTGGAACTAGGTAGATTCCTGGCTTGCTCATTTTTTACATTTCTACAATTATCCTACTAAATGCTACATGACACACTTATTATTTTTGTTTTGTTTGTCATGTTTTCACACTTATTGCAGATGATTGTTGTGATGAAAGGAGATACTGCCAGCCCTGCTAGCTGGAGTTTTGTAAAATAATTATGTCATTTGTGAATATAAACATGATTTATAAAGAAGTGTCACAAAAGGAGATACTACCTCCACAGCTGGCTGGAATTTTGTAAATAATTATGTGTCATTTGTGAATATCACCATGATTCATATATGGCGCTTGAGTCACAACTGTATTAGAACTGCATATTATGTGTATATCAAACTTGCTTATAAAGACATGTGTGTTGAAAAGGGTTTGCAAAATGTGTTTGTTTAAAATAGATGCACAGTGTGCCCTACTGGAAAAGAATAGAAATATACATGCATAACTGTGTAAATGCATACATTATAACAGTGGAAACTGGGATACTGGTCATCAACCTCAGTCTAGTAAATTTCAGAAAAATTGGTGAAATTAAATTACTTTATGTCAGCAAGGAGACACAATGTATAAAACTAGGGAACTTTCTCTATAGTCTTGGAAGTGTTTTATGACTTCTGGTCTTTCCCAAAGGTCTGAGGTCTATGTATTTTTACAGGTAGATGCTAAATGTTACTAGCTGCCATCAATGGTTCTTTTGAGCCTGGGATCTAGGAGTCAGATGATAAGAAATTATGCCATTCTGCAAGTTATCCCAGCAGTAATATTTGAAATATTAATTTAAGAAATCTCTGAGAGATATTCTGTATGCTGTCTTGGACCTGACAACAATTAGAGAAGATCCATTCACCAAACCTGCCTTGCTCTGTAAGTACGTTAACTAGGATATAGTAATTCTCTCAGATATAGTCAGGAATATAGCAACGCATAGCTTAGATGTTGTTGTTGTCTTTTGGCTTTTCCCAGTTAGGGGTCTCCACAGCAGAACTCCGGTCCGCTAATGATCTGTACTGCAATGTTGTTCTAAATATTTCCTGTGATTTTGAACTCTGATGTCAGTGTAAATATATATTTAGTATTGTGTTGTTCTTTTATTATTTATTATTAAATAAATTTAAACATTTCATTGTGGCTGATTTGTGTAGAGATATTTAAGTTCTGAGAATAGTTGCATATTTATTTGGTGACACTGTGTGGGCCACTCCTAATAGCCTTGCTATTCATCAAACTACCATTTGTATTAATAGTAACATTACACAATAAGATTGGACACCCTTTTTTAAGGGCCTTAAAGTAGCTGATAATGGGTTCTGGTAGCAGTGATAATTACCTTATAGTCTGGGCAAAAGGGGGCATAGCTAGTAAAACTGTGCCAGTCTTTCTCAGGTGTGTGTGTGTGTGTGTGTGTGTGTGTGTGTGTTTGTGTGTAAAACAAATCTCCAAGAGTGTGTGTGTCAGCTACTTGGGCAGGGACATGAAGCACTGGTTAGACAGAGAGAATGTTGGGGGACTTGGCTTGGAACCCTGCCTATGGACTCAACTCTATAGCTGTGCCAGTGAGGAGTCTTACTGGCAATCTGGAGAAAGAGGGAGATATGAGCTCCAGACTGACTGTAGTCTCTGTCTGCTCTTAAGGGAAATTGCATTTGATGCAGAGAGCTGCATCAGGAAATTCTGTGTGCGTACTTGTCATCTTCCCAGTGTATGTCCCTCAGTGGTGCCAGTGGTGAGGACTGAGGCTCCTTGATTACTGGTTCAGTGGTGGGGTGTCACAATTGTATTGCAAGCATGTAGGAAGGGCTTGCATTTTTATCTGTGTTGGCAATGGATATAGCAGCTGCAACTGTTTGGTGTTACTCTGCTAATGCTGTACTTAAAATTGCCATTAATACAGCAATTTATTACAAAGTTTAAATCTGTGTTATCTTTGTTACAGAAGTGTTATAATATCTATACTGAGTGTTGAGTTTTACATATACTTTTTTATGTTGTGAGGGGTTGGGTGGGCATTGTCTCTGGGAATTTGGTGCGGGGGCCTAACTTGTGTGTAACCATAGGGAACACTTACACAGAAAGTGTTTGTGTGCATGTTGGTAACATACAGTCACACAGAACTGAGCTCACAGCCATCCTGTTTATTATATATTTATTTTTTTATGTCTGTTTCCATTTCATTGTATAGAAGGATATAGCACCTATGAAGACATCTGTTCCCATAAGCCACCATATAGTAATGCAGAAAATGAGGTTATTATATAGGTCTTATGTCACCATAAGCTTTTCTTTTAGGGAGAGGTATAGGTGACCAATCTGCCTGAGACAGGCTATGGCAACAGGTGGTCAATGACCTTAATGTTGTCAGAGATCATGGGAGAAGCTATTCCCAGACAAGACACTAGGCAACTGACATGATAAACTCTGCCTGCCTTAGGGTCATTGCAATTGCCTGGGAACAGGGGCCTATGAGGGATGGTCCTGCTACCAAACCACCACTAAAAGAAACTATGACGTTCCTGTCCACTATCACAGATCAAGATAGCTCATCAGAGGGTAAGACCAGACTCCCTGATGATGTTGCAATTATGGATGACAGACTGACAATGTCACAAACAGACCTTCAAGGTATGCAGGATGCAAGTTTGTTACATCTTTATATACATATGTCATACAGAAAGATTGAAGTTTGCTTTGGGTTTGGGAGTTCACAACCAACTGTCACTAACTTTTTATGAGAACCTTTTTAATCTGCACTTGTCAGATGACTGTTCTCTTGTTCTTGTTTAATTTGCATTGTGATACTTAGCAGATTTCTTCTCTTTCCAATCCTCTCATATAGGTACTTCTAGATAGCAGGCTGCCAGCCCTCCTACTCATGACAAACACTGTTTATTCTTAATACTGTATATAAGGTAGATTCAAGTCTACATGACAGTAAAGTTTTTGTAGTGTTAGCATCTGCTTTCAGATGTTTAACATGCACATCATTATATGTAAAATATGTGATTAGTTTTATTTACCCTTTATCTCTTTGCTGTGTTTATTGCTTGTTATCACAGATCCTGACAATAGCAATTTGGAACTCCTACCACCTGTTGTTGAAGTATCACTATCCTTTGATGATGGTAGTGGTAAAGAATAGGAACAATCTGGGGGTACAGAGGGTCAGTCTGACACTAAGGTTGGAACTTCCACATCGATTGCCCATGTTTCAGACACAGTCAATATGCCTATGTATGTCCAGGACATGGAGACCTCTGATATAAGACAGGCTGAGGGGACACAGTTGATCAGGCTAGAGTGTTTACTAAGGTTGCAGAGGCAGTTGCATCTCGTAGTAGGGGTGCTCAAAGGAGGTGTCCACCATCCTCCTGATGCTAGTATGTCATTAGGTGTGCTATACATATGTATAGGAACAAGGCAGAGCCACAGGCATGTTCCATCTGGGCCTCGGAGCAGATAGATACTACTAAATGTCATGCATTCTGACATGAGTGACTTCCTGAACTGTGTGGGCAACTTCTTAGACAAGATGAATGACACACTGGATCAGGCAGTGTCTGTGATGGAATGTCTGTAGACAGAAAGTGTGCATCCACATGGCTGGAGAACTGTTCCATCTTCTGCTGTTAGCAGGTGTGACCGTGAAAGATCCCGCTCCAACAGTGACACTATATCCACTGGTCTGTGGTCTGTCAGCAATTACAGTCTCCACACCCAGAAGTGGTATGCCACAAAATGATTGACACACTGGATCAGGCAGTGTCTGTGATGGAATGTCTGTAGGCAGAGAGTGTGCATCCACATGGCTGGAGAACCGTTCCGTCTTCTGCTGTTAGTAGGTGTGACCATGAAAGATCCCACTCCAACAGTGACACTATATCCACTGGTCTGTCAGCAATTGCAGTCTCCACACCCAGAAGTGGTATGCCACGGGTCATAGTTCTGGAAATAATCCTGATGAGAACTCATGCAGCAGACATCACCCACATTCAGGGAGCACTCCTGTTTCTAGCCAGAGCCATGGAAGTATAAGTTCAACTCCTGACAGAGTTGGTTCTCATTGTCAACGATGATGGATTTTGAACTAACAACTCTATCATGCAAGACTCATACCTCTTTGAGATGTTAGGATGTAATGCTAGCACAGTGCTTGATTGTGTTCATGTAGGCGCACATATATAGAAAAAAATAATTCACTTGCCCATAGCACTTTACTCACATGCAAGATATCTAAACAGTATTGTTGAGGGTTATACATCTGTTGTTAATAGCCCTGGACACTGTATTTTCTAACAGATACATGTGTTTCTTGCACACACTCACTTACTTCTTAGGTGTCAGTCTTGTCCTCCTACCTTCCCCCCAATGCAAATGATGATAACTCTGCACTGCTCTTTGCACTTTTCTATTGACTTAGGGGTGCATGTAAGTCTGATGCACATAGTGGATATCTGATGCTTGCTTATTCACAAGATTAGATTTATCAATCTATGTATTGCAGAGCTAAAGTTGTTGATTCATTGCACCCACTCATTTGTAAATGGATTATTTCTATATTATTGTACCGCATCATATTTCAGTTAGTGTTGTCATTCCAGCATTGGAAGCATTATGTAATTCAGTCTTGCTTCTTGTTATAGCTGTGCAAATAAAGGTTTAATTGACCCATTCCATGTTTGATGGACGGTGGTCAATTGAATTGCCTGATGCAGACTATTGATTCTAACAAGTAACTTTATGTTGCAAACATTTTACAGAGGAGATATTACTGACATAACTGTATACCTCAGACAAAAGGCTCTGCTTAGAGACATACATATTTCCATGTGAGAATAGTCAGTTATTTATTGTGTCTTTGGGGGGTTGTCTATGTCTGATGGTATCAAAACACAGCCATTTTATGGTTAATTAAATGTTGTGGAGTCTGACAGACATCAGTATTCCTATGTGCATGTGCATGGGATCTTAGGCTTTGAAGTAGGTTGTGAGTGTGTGTGCTATCCTTTGCCTCTTAGCCAGAGCCAGGGAATACTGTACACACCTCTGTCTGTCAGCACCATCTGCAGTTGGTGGTTCTCCCTCAGACTCCTCATCTGAACCACTGCTGGCCCTGCCTGTGTGCCTTCTGTTCATTATGCTCTCATTAGCATATTCTGCCATTTCCTTTTGTTTGTGGTCCTGCCCCTTGCTTTCCTTGTTGAAGATGTTTTTTTCTAAGAATTATATTGTATAACATAGCACAGACAGTAAATATTTTGGCAGAGATAACTAGGTTGTACTACAGTGCATCTCCTGATATGTCTGGACACCTCAATTTAAGAAAACCAAACAAACATTATATAATATTCCTAGTCTGAGCATGAGCTTCTTTGTATCCTTGCTCAGTGGATTGTGCTGGTTTCTCATGGGTGTCATGAGCCAGGGCTCCTGTGCATAACCTGCATCCCTCACTAGATACCGTTGAGAAATGTCATCTCTATCAAGCCTACTGTATAATTCACAAGTATGCCATATGTGTGAGTTATGGAAACTGCCTAGGTTAGTTGCATAGATGTTGTAGATGATCCCTTGGGTGTTACAGGCAACCTGATAGTTTATAGAGTGGACACCTTTTCTGTTGATGTACCTCCTTCCCTGTTCCCTGTATGGGGCTTTTATTTCTATGTGTGTACAATCTATGGCCCCAAATACTTCAGGGAAGTGTGCATAGAATTTCTGCATGGTTCTTGCTCTCTCTTGCAGTGATCATGGGAAACAGATATGCTCCCCTGTATGTAGTAGCATTGTATTTAAAAGCTGATGTAATATTTTAGAGACTGATAGCTGTGACACCCATAATGTATCCCCTATGAGTGTCTGGAAAGTACCAGTAGCTAGCATATGTAATGCTAAACATACCCTTGTTTCCACTGGGATGGGTTCTGCATGATTTCCCCTGGGGGCTTGAGTTGGGGGCAGTAGAGGATGCTTATTTCCTCCAGTATTTCCCTATCCACCCTGTGTCACTGAACAAATTCTGTGTCATGCAGGTCATGAAAGGTTAAGCAGGGTCTAAACAGCCTTTTCTTGCCTAAGATCTGGTAACAGCATCACCCTGTGTTAAAGCTTTTTGCACATACAGCATAATTATAGCAGCTGGAGCCACTAACATGTTTTTTCTAAATGTAACCATGCCTGTGTTCCAAAAGGTTTTGGTGTACATGGCGAAGGCCTACATTGAGTGTACACAGTTGCTTTATAGCTTCCTGAATATGTCTGCCACATTGGATTGGTTAATTGACATGTACGACTGTTCATTATACTTTCATTAGCAGATTCTGCGATTACCATTTGGCATCTCTACGTGTTGTGCAGAGCCACTTAATGAATGCCAAAGAGCACACTATCATGTTAGCAGCTCTGTGCTCAGCCAACATGATTCTTACACTTCATGTAGTTCTTTATGAATCCTGGCCAATGTGTTCTTGGTTTATTTCAGGAACAATTAGTTAATCTGCATAAAACAATATCATATGCTCAAAAAAAATGTCAGTTATTTTTAAGAAACAATAAGGTATTTTGTAAGAGGCATTATGCAGTCATAATGCAGTAAGTTTCTCCATTCATTTGCTTCATATACTGAACATTGCAGGAGTTGATTTAAAGGCATATTTTTAAATTCAAACTGAGATGTCTAGTTGAAATAAAGCAATAAAAAGGTTACAATATAAACTTGATATTTCAGTAGATTTGTTCCCTTGGAAATGCAAAAGCAGGGCAAACTATATATTTTACAGCTTCATATGTGTTTTAAGCAATCAGTCTATGGACTATTACAAACCTAGAATGCTGGGCATGTATGCAACATTGCCCAAAGACAGAGGAAAAATATACATATATGTATATCAGAGAATTAAGATGTGTTACAGCATTTGAATTATTTGAATACATTTCAGGTTTATCAGATGTCTTTTTTAGAGTTCATTGATATTATTTTCTTTGTTATCATCTTGACAAACTGAAATTCTAAGCCCAGTGAGGATTCTAATTTGAGTAAGATGGGGTCTTAACCTGAAATGAAGTTACCACCCTAATGGAAATAACCAGGTCAACAACTGGTAAATAGATGTACAAAATTAAAGGTGAAAAGGCTATGAAATTAAATAAAGCAGTTCAGCATGTGTAAAGTGGCAAGTGTCATAACTATGGCTTATTTCAATGCCTTTATGCTAGACACAAGAGTGTGTGTGTGTGTGTGTGTGTGTGTGTGTGTGTGGAAGAAAGGCCTGACAATGTACTGCTGTTTCCCCTTCCACTGCTACACTGCATGGATGATGAGGGCTGTTCATGGAGTCACTTTTAATGTTGGATATGAATTGTGAGCCTTGATGGATGGAAAGTGTGCTGTGCAACTGCATTAAAAATATGTATGCTAAACAGGTTGGAGCAGATCTTGTTTGGAAAGGTGCTTGCATCAGTTTTACTATTTGCAATCATACAGAATGTTCTGTTAGGTATTGTCGCAGAAGATGCCGTTTAGCTCTAAAGGATGAAATTACTTAAATGTATATGGCTAACAAAAGAAGAGGGTTAAATCTATTTTCTTTATCTGTCTCTCTATCTATCATCTATCTGGTTATCTTCCATTCAGTAACTGCGTAGGTACCTAAAGTGTTTTATTTTGAGGTATGCAGCACAGGCAATATGATAAATGCAAGGGCAGAAAACCACTGTTAAGACAGAATTACTACCAATAATTGCGATTCAATACCTCATACAGAAAATCTAAATGAGCTTGCATCATATTCAACTGTATTATTTGCAACACCAGGAGGGGACTGCATACCTCAACCTGGCCAAAGGTTTTGACACAATCCTTCCCTCAGGCATAGTAGAAAAGCTAAATAAACTGAGAATAAACCCGTGTCACATGCTGGATTGCCAACTGGCTAATAGATAAGATTCAGATAATCAAAACAGGGGAAGTTACCTCCACAAAGAGATCCGTTAACAGTGAAGTTCCCCATGGTTCTGTGCTGAGACCTCTCCTGTTTGGCATCTACTTTTCTAAAGTAAAAGCCAATAGCAAAGGGTTCTGACTACTAAGTTTGCAGATGACTGCAATCTAGGAGCAGGCATTGAATCCCCAAATGCCATCCTGGTTAAAGGTTTATCCCAAATAAATGACAGATGCCAAAATCATGGACTGAAACTAAACGCCAAGAAAATTAATTATTGTATCCTTTGGGAAGTCATCAACCCCAGGAAACAAGTGTATTGATAATACACCTCTAAGAATTAACACAGTTGTTCAGGTTTTGGGAACTTATGTGGACAGTGACCTAACGTTTGACCACGTATTCATTGTCAAAAGAGAGTCCTTCTATATTGCACAGCTTATAAACAAAAGGATTGTGTCTAGATGTAGAGATGCCACTGCCCCCCTTTACTCATCCCTCATTAGGCCAGTCACTAAATATAATGGCCCCTTTGGCATGTATCTGTCCATGGACATGCAAAAACTGAACTCCCATAGAGATATCTTACTAAAAGGATACAAGGCCTAAACAGCATATCTTACATGGACTGACTCAAAGCCCTGTCACTGTATTCAGTACCCCACAGACTGCTAAGACTTGTCGTAGAAATTATAGCCCTGGACAGCCAAAGTGCTCTCCGCCATTTTAAACCATGTCTCAGTCACTACACAGACATCAGTGTCTTCCATTGTGAGCAGGACTTGTAGGCTCCTAGCATTTATCAGTAACACCTTCATATTTTTATTTTCTTATTTCATTATGTTAGTAGGTTTATCAGGCTGACATTGCCTAAAAACAGGCACTGTGGGAGTGGACAATGTCTTTGCCAGTAATTGAAACCATATAGAGGACAGATGCAAGCCATTCATGATGAAGCAGTGTAGTCTGTCGATCATATCCTTCCATCCTGACAGACATTGAACCCCTTTTGAATGACATTAAAAACTAAGCCAATTACTGAAATCAATTATTTTTCCTGATATCATGACATAATCCTTGGAGAAGGTAGAATGAAAATGCTTCTCAGTGCTAGGTTCATACCTGCCTTGGAGACACAGTCTTTGATCTCCATCATGTCTCTCTTTACATAATCCAAGGAGGTACACCTCAAGTCATTGACACTGGCATGAATTATAACAATAATACTGGTACTTGTTTTTCAAGGATGTGTGTGCATCTATGATCTGACAGATTCTGGCACAAGATACACAACTAACCATCACTGCTTCCTTGCTCATCCTGGTAAGAGGTACATCTGTATGTCTTACAATGAGGTTATCTATAACAAAATGTTTAGTTGATTTGATGCCTGCATTATGGGCTCAACATCTGCGACTCTGGGACTCCTTGTGCTATGTGAGGAATTAGGTTTACTATGTTGAGTGTGTTTTGTGCCAGTGTTGTGTTTTTGACGTCTTTGAGATTTAGGCAAGTTAATTTTTAGAACTTTAGCATATGATTGATCACATGTATTAGGATGGCCATGGAGAGGTGTGATGTGTGGTATACTGCTGACGATTTTAGTGTCTGAGTTTACTGTGTATGAGATACTTGCCTCCAAGGATATTATATATGTACATCTCTCACACAATGTGTTATGCTGTTTGAGTAGCAGATGATCATCAGACAGCAAGCCACAGTTCTTACACTGTCTCAAGATACCCATCTCAGTCAGGCTGGGTACAGACGTTATGGGGAAGAGCTGGTCCATGATACTGACAGGAATGTCCCTGGGGGCAGGGGTGACTATAGCTACTTGGAGTTTGGTTTTAGAATGATGTTTGGGTGGACTTAGTACTGTGTATTTAAATTTCAATAGAAAACAACTAACCAAAAAAACTTCTTCTGCCACCAGCAAGAACCAGTAAACTAACTATAGTAAAAAAAAAAAAAAAAAAAAGAACTCAACAATTTGATACTAAAATCAGTACAAGCAGTATCAATACACTCAATATTTACCAATGTTATCAAAGGTATTTTATCTTGGTGAGTAGTTTAAGGGAAGAGACTTTGAACATTTTGTAAAATGATACTTATGTGCTTATTGTCAACAGACAATAAACAGGGAGAGGAAGGGAGTTATGTTGTCAAATTATCACAAGGGGCAGGCAACAACATATACACTCAGTTTATGAACACAACTACAACAAGGTGAGTGGGAGGGAGAAAAACAATTGCATCCTTAGCTGTGAGCTGACTAGCCTGGAACTGCCCCAATCCAAAGACAAATCCTAAACTAGCCTGACATACACGCAGTGCACAAAAATAAATCCAGAGTTTAGTAACAACAGAATGCAGTGCAACCTGTACTAGAATGACTAATATAGGCTTAAAGGCCTCAGCTAAAGCAAAAACAAACTGTTAAAATGAATTTAAAATCAGATCAAGAAATGAAAACAATCTGTCTTGCAGTAGAACTAGTACAATGTCGCTGTGCTTGTACACTAGGAGGATTGGAATTATTCATCTTGTGGCATAAAGTAGTTGCCCAGTCTACATGAACTTGAAAGAAAAGTATAGTCATTCTATTGACCAGAGAGCTCAACAGTCAGTTTTCTGTTGTTTCTGTGTTGGCATACATATGGCACATCTGCGCAGTGCTGCTCACTGCAGTTGTGGTCAGCAGTGCCCTGTACAGAAGCAAACAGCTAGAAAGCAAATTTTCATTGTAGAGCTGTCCACAAAACTATACCCTGTAAAGAATTAAGTATAGAGCAAAAACCTTGTGATCCAGCAAATTTAGAGCTGCTAGTTCATATGTTAAGTGGCAATACCATTAAATTTAGTAGAATTCACTATTTTATACCCTAGTTTGTCCTAATAAAGCACCTTTAATAGCCTTCTATAAACCCGAGAAAACCACACCCTTGTAGCTCACCAATTAAAAGACCGGACAATATGGACATGCAGTTTCCTAACTTCTCTGCAGCAAGCTTAACAGACATGGGTATCTTGAGACAATGTAGCAATTGTTTCGTGTTTACTGTTTAAAGTAATGGATACATTATGCCAGAGGTGAACATACACAATGTCAATGGAGACTAAACTGTCACATACAAGCACATATCAGGTTGTCAAAACCAAGCATACAACACCCACCACAAATGGCACACAGCACACACATAGACCAATATATGCTGAAGCACTGAAATACAATCTTCCTAAATAACAAAGCATTCCTGGATTGCCCATTGGCAAAGTGTATCCTCAGAACACCCAAATGCACTCAACAAAAACAATATCTAGCACCACACATAAAGCCACACTCAGAATAGCCCCAAATACAAAAAGGCAAGAAAACATACTTCCTAGTAATCTAGTCATAGGGAACCCCACTATAAGATGTCCTAATGTCCCTCTAACCAGGCTGAAGGAAAAGATAACAGTTGCCTATCTGGAGCCAGGATTCACCAAATTACACACACACTCAAGTCATTACCACAGGTACCAGTTTGATTCCTTCTTAGTCCATGTACGTGCAAATGACCTGAGCCATACCTCCCTGATCTACAGGAACAGAAACATTATCAGACTATGTGTCTCAGCCTGGTATGAGCCTGGCACTGAGCAGCATATTACTTTCACTGATGATGATGATGATGCAACAATATGAACAAAAGATGATTGATTTTAACAATTGGCTGAGTTTCTGGTGTCATTCTAAGGGGATCCAATATTTGTCAACATGGGAGGGCATGGTTAACAGACCACATTGCTTTGCCAGGGATGGTCTGTACCTGTCCCTTCTAGGCTTTTAAATACTGGCTAGAACTTTTTCCACTGACACAAGAGTCTTTTTTAGGCAATGCCAAATTGACAAACTAAACATCGCAAAATAAACTCAACTAAACATCAAGATTTTACTGCTCAATGCCAGGAGCCTAAACAAAACACTACAGTCTCTCCAAGCCCTCCTCACACTTGAGAATATAGACATCTGTGCAGCTACTGAGATATGGTTTAACGCCACAGAGAGTATACCAGCAGTGTAAGGTTTCAGTGCTTTCCATGCTTTTAGACCACTAGCTGCACAGACAAGGGCTAAAGGAGGAGGTGTCTCAATATACATCGGTAACAAGCATGCCTCTAGGGTGGTCAAACAGGATGACGTGCAGGAGTTTCTTCATACACAAATCACCATAGATAAAAGCTTGTACCATATCCTAGCCAGCTATAGGTTACCTTCCATATCCCAAGAATCTGTAATGCATACTTAAACCTACTGGAGATACTTACCATCCAACCTAACACCCTAATCATGGGAGACTTTAATTACCCCTCTATAGACTGCTAATCCTACACAGCCTCAAATGTGCAGGCATAGAGATTCCTGGACTTTCTAACTACAACAACCTTGAGCACTTAGTGCATACACCAACTAAAGGCTCCAACATGCTGAACCCCATACTCACAAATATGGGAGAATGCTATAGCACCTCAATATCATGTCCCCCCTGGTAGTGTCTGACGATAAAGCTGTCTGCTTTGAAATCAAATCAACTCAGTAACCCTAGTAAACACAGTAACAGTTAGGAACTATTCCAAGGCAAGCTACCTTTTATTAAGCAATAGTTTGTCAAAATTCAGTGCTCCTTCAAACCCAGAGAATACAACAACCTGTGCAGAATTGTGCACAGAAACTCTGTACAACTATGTCAATGAATGGATACAGGCTGCTGTACCTACCAGACTTAAGACCAGAACTATCTCCAAAATAATCAGAAACTATAACTTCCATAAAAACAATTTCTAATCAAACTAAACAAGCAACTAAGTGGGGGGTAATTAATTTATTATTTATGGTATTTATTGACATTTGTTTACTGGGAAAGTCCAACTAGGCAATAAATATACATTTTCAGTGGGGGGCAGGGAGAAAAGCTCCAGAGAGCTCCAGAGAGTTAGATAACATCAAATAAAACAGTAGATGTGATTAAAAAAGCTATGCATACAATATGACAATGGAATACATAGGATACAATAAAGCATGAGGAGACACACATGATGTAATAATACAAAATGACAATTAAATATGACACTCAGTATCTACATAAATACTGAATGCATAGCCTATTATGCCAGGAAATATATATATATGTGTGTATACATATGAGTCTACTTCAAAAGAGCAAATACCCACTTACCCAAATCCGAAATGATTGAAATGAACAAGAAGAAATCACTGAACTTGCAAAACACTGACACCACATATTATCAAAGAGTTTTACAGGGAAAATGAATGGTTAGTCAACACTGGGAAATTTGCCTTTTTCCCAACTGTAGTGTGATCCCAGATTTAGTCTATTTAGTTAGTGTGGGAGTGGGGGCGTAGGCTCCCATATTGGGGTGGGGGGTGGGGCATAGCCCCCCACACTGGGAATGTGTGAGGTGTAACCTCCCACCTGGGTGGGTTTGACAGAATGTGCTTTGTGTTTTGTATTATGTTGGTCAACAATTTATTTTTCCTGTAAAACACTTTGGTAATATGTGGTGTCTGTGTTTTGCAAGTTCGGTGATGTCTTCTCATTCATTTCGGATTTGTGTAAGTGAGAATTCACTCTTTTGAAGAAGACTCATGTATGTATATATATATATATATATATATATATATATATATATATATATATATATATATATATATATATATATATAGGAGCCCTCCATTTGTTCAAACTTTCAAATGTTCAAAACTCATATAGCTGACACCAGGGTCTATATTAGAATATCAAAGTTTCAAAACTTTGAATGTTCTAATATTGACCCCTATTCAGTGAAAGCTAAAAACATCGAACATACAGAACAGCAAATTTTTTCCTAGGGAAAAAATTTGCTGTTCCAAAACACATACACACAACACAAGCACACTAAACAAACAGCAATCCACACACATACACCTAAAATCTTACACCTAACACTACACTAAACTATACACACACCACTAACTATCTACTTACCTTAACCCAAACCCTAACCCTAAGGTCTGTCACTATCGCACACTCACCTCACCCGTGCTCTAACCCTAACTCACCTACCCCGCCCTAACCTTCACCTCCACACAATTGCACACTTACCTGACCCGCGCCCTAACCCTAACTCACCTAACCCGCCCTAACCTCATGTCCATACAATCACACACATACCTAACCCGCGCTCTAACCATAGCTCACCTAACCCACTCTGACCCTCACATCCACACATTCGCACACATACCTAACCCGCACTCAATCGCACACTTACCTGAACCTGACCTGTAACTTTCCACCACAGCGCTGAAAATACTGAAGCAACACAAATGGACAACCCAGTTCTTTCCCTAGGAAAAAATTCGGTTTTCTGTTGCTTTGATATTTTGTGCTTTTGCTGAATAGGGGTCGATATTAGAACTTTTGAAGTTTTGAAACTTCGATGTTCTAATATAGACCCCGACACCATATGAGGGAACGTTTGAAAGGCCGACAAATAATAGCGGAGATCCCGCTACAGTGCAGCACTGGGAGAGTCCCCTTTCCTGCACTGTAGTGTGATCTCGGAGTGAGAATATTTAAGTAGCAGAGGGTGTGGGTGGTGCAGGGGGGCTTTTACTGTGTTTACAGGTAGGTAAATGGTGCTATTTCAGGATGTCGGTCTTTTGGAATATGGTGTTGGCCATATGAAAGTCAGCATTCTGAATGGTCGACATTCTGAAGTAGGGCTATATATATATATATATATATATATATATATATATATATATATATATATATATATATATGTATATATGTATATATATATATATATATAGTCCACTCTGAGAATGGGGAGAGGGTGAGTGTTGAAAGGTACAGTTAGATATTATGATGAACGGTTAGTAGGAATGTGAAGTATTTGTTGATGTAGATTATACAGGTGAGGTGCATAGCCATGAGTCAGTGAGAAATTCTTTGGTAGAGGGCTTAAATACATGGAGGCTAGATATAGTTCTGATTGAATAGTTTCATAGTTTGGATATATAGCGTATTTTTAATGAAGTTTTGTCTTGAGAGTACAGAGGATGATTTGGAAAAATGTGATGAAGTACTGTATAGATAGAAGAGCAGGTAGAGAGGCTGTGTAGTATTTTATAGGTTAGAAGAAGTTGTGTATGGGCTAGTTGATATGGGAGTTCTAACCAGCTGACAGCGCTAATACAGAGCATTGATGAGCTTTATGTAGCAAGTTAGATACAAATTTAGCTATCTTATTGTAACATTGCTCTAGCTGTGATTCAATAGAGCTCTGGTGTTAGTCAAAATATGTGAACCATAGAGAGGAGAGGGTAAAAGACAAGAGTTAGGTGGGGTGATCCTACTAGATGGAGTAAGGAATTTTTTTTGCTGTATATAGTAGACCATTTTGTATGTGAAGATCAAACTTTAAGCTGTCATCTATGGTGACTCCAAGCAATTTGATATGGAAAACTACTTCAACAGCTGTATTGTGTAGAGAGGTAATGTGGAAGTGTCTTTTAACATTGGCATGGGACTTAGGGAAATAATAGCAGTTTAGTGTTTTAAGTCTAATTGACCATATTAAGATCTAATAAAGATAATTTAATAAAGATTCCAAATAAGATCATTTTAAGATCTAACTAACCATAGCTTACTATTTGACAGATTAACTGAAATAGGCATTAGTGACCATGCAAAATATTTCTTTGCAGATCTCCTCACCGATAGAAAATACAAGATGAGTGGGCACCACCACCTCTGAAACAGCTCCTCTTATGTAAGGAGTTCCCAAGATTTCACTGTAGCCCCTCTGCTATTTTCCATATTTATCAACAAGCTCCCATCTGGTCATCCTCAGATACATCTAATTCTTTATGCAGATGTTCGATTCTCAGCTAGAGCATCTTCTATGTGGAGACATGCGTGAATGGGCGTACCTCCGTTGAAGGTTGTGCATCAGAGCTGGCAACTCGGCACGTAAAAATCTACTGCCAATCATTAGCAGACCGGAGTTCCACTGTGGCAACCCCTAACCAGGAAAAGCCGAAAGACACAACAACAACATGGTCATCTACAGGTCAAACAAATCCCACTCTATTATACAAACTCATCTGCAAGATGACCTCTAGTCTCTCAACTAATGGGTAATAGGCCAGAAACCTGTACACCATCCTCAAAAACAAAATCAGTGTTATTTGGAATGAACCAAAAACAAATAGCCAAAACACCCAGTTTCCTTAATATTAAAGATGTTAACAATACCACCATAGAAACTAAAACCTCCTTCAAATACCTTGGCATTTTGCTAGATCAGTCTCTTAACTTTCAGCTACATATGCAAAACACATGAATAAAGATCAACACACTACTGATCTGGGTGAACAAGGTCTCACTTCTTCTGTCCAAGCCAGCCAAAGTTGTCATAGACAAAGGAATACTCTTATCTCACTTCCAATATGGACTACCCATAATAACTGCAGTCTCAAAGAAAAATTCCACTAAATTACAAATCATCTCCAATAAAATCTGCTAGTTCATTAGTAACTCCCCCAATAATGACGACCACTGCCTAGCTCTCACCAAAGCTAAATGGCTCACAGTAGATTTGAGAGCCAACCTCCTCCTAGGATCACTAATGCACAAAACCATTGCTCCTGAGACATCTTCCCCCCTCACTCACCGAAACTTCACATATAATCTCAGGGTATCTCTCAATCTCAACCCACCCTGCTAACTCCAAAAACTAAACTCTGTTGAACTGACCAAGCATTCTCCATCCTAGCACCTAAACTCTGAGACTCCATTCTAATGTCAATCTGAGACATCCAAAAGTAATCAGACTTTAGATAACAGCTCAAGGAACACCTTTTGACCGAAGCAAAGAGTAGCTGCACTCATTCAGGTCATGTGACATGAACCCTGCCGCACTCACACACCTATTTATCTCTGTTTCATCCTTCCTTATCTCATCTTGTCATCCACTTCACTTGCTGCCTCTCCTTCATCCTACCTCCCTCTCCTCTTTGCATCTCTGTCACACTTCTTTCTACATCAGTGTCAGCTATCTCATCTGTCTGCATGCCTCTCTGTCCTTTTCTCTATCTTCTCCACATGGTATCCTTTTCTGTAACTATTCTTATTTTCCTCTTCTAATGTATTCACACATCTCGTTATAATGATATGCTGCTATCCCTGCAGCATAAGCCATTTCAGTCATTATGGCTACAGTTTATCCATAAAGCTCTGCTAAGCTTATTTCATTTTTCCATTCATGTTTTCACATTGTAAACTGTTTCCTGAACTAAATTCTGTAGACTATTCTTGCACCTGTAAATGTGTGTGTGTGTGTGTGTGTGTGTGTGTGTGTGTGTGTGTGTGTGTGTGTGTGTGTGTGTGTGTGTGTGTGTATCTATATATCTATATATATATCCTCAGTCCCTTTTTGCACATGGGATCGGGATGTCATTTCAACAGTGACAATCATCTTGAGCCAAGGTTTACATCGCCATATATATACATGCATACTTCTCATATATGGTCCACCGAGATTAATGCACTACCCCAGTAAACAAATGTAAATAAAATAAATAAATAAAAATATATCTAATAAAGCCAATTTCTTGGTTATGATAGTTTCACAGGCAAAAGACAACCATAAGGCCTTCTTCAGCTATGTCAGAAACCTCAAAGGCAGCACATAGCAGTGTGCTGAACTGGTAATGGTGCCACATTTACTGAGCTGGGCAATATAGCGAATCCTGTCTGACAAATTCAGTTCCAGCTTTACCCTGCATTCACTCCCAGTCACCTCCCAAGAAATACCCCTCAGACATAACTCCTCCAACTATAAATAGAGAGCATGTCCTGAGTGCACTTGCTAGGGCTAAGAACACAACCTCAATGGGTGCCAGTAATATCCTGGGATGCCTCTTGAATAGTCTAAAATATTGCTTATCGGGGCCACTGGAGTCATTATTTAACTATAGTCTCAAAACATGCTTTGTGCCTTGAGAATGGAGGACTGTAATAGTCATCCCCTTCATAATGATGTACCATCAACAAATCCCAGAAACTACAGACCCATTATTTTGACTAGTGTTATTCAGAAAGCCATGGAAGGAATTATCATGGAAATGATCAATGAAGAAATTGGAGACCCCAAGACACTGGATCCATCCCAGTTTGGCTTCGTTAAAGGAATGTCATGCCTGCTGAACCTGGTGAACTTCTTTGAAAAAGTTACCAAGGCTAAAGAATGAGGGTAAAATGGTAAATACTGCCTACCTTGTTCTGGATAAGGCATTTGATACAATACCCCACATAGGGATCATTAGCAAACTTACATAATAGGCATAAACCCATGTAAAATGGTGAATAGCAAGTTGGCTCACAGATAGGATCCAGGAGGTTAGGATTGGTGAGACCACTTCCACAAAGAGGCTGGTCACCAGTGAAGTCCCTCAGGGCTCTGTGCTAGTCCACTCTGCTTTGTCATCAACTTCTCAGGAGTCAAAGCCAGTGTCAAAGGCTTCTAGCTGACCACGTTCACAAATGATTGCAAACTGGGAGCAGTCATAGAATTCTCCCACAATGCAAACACCCTGTAGGATGGTTTAACACAGAATAATGACTGGTGCCATGGCTTAAAAGTCAATGCCAACAAAAGCATTAGCTGGCCACTATAAAAAACTAGATCATTGATAAAACACGCCTAAGAGTTGAATCACTAGTTAGGGATCTTTGAACTCATGTAAATAGTAACTTAGCCTTCAACCAACTTGTGTCTTAGGTAGTAAGTAAATCCTTCTATGTTACTCAACTTATAAGTAAGCGAATGGCATCTAATCCAGAAAGGTCCTCATACCACTGTACTCAGCCATCACCAGACCCATCATAGACTATAATACATCCTTTGGTATGTACCTGACGAGACACATGTAGGAAATAATGCAAAGATTACTTGCAAAAAGAATACAGGCAGTAAACACAATATCCTACTCTGACCAAGTAAAAGACCTGTCTTTTTAATCATTATCACACAGACTTCTGAGAGGTGGTCTATGCCTGGCTTATAAGACATCCTTGGACCCTGCTTTCATGAACCTTTGGCAAATCTGCAAAACAAACAGCATCAGAACTACTAGATCTAAAAACCTAAATTTTGCTTGCAACATAAATATGACATGCAGTGATGGCAAACCTTTTGGGTATGGTGTGTCAAAAGCTCCTGGCACAAAATAATCTGCACTTCACATGAGCAATGAATGCAAAAGCAGTGTCTTTGGTAACTAGGGTGTTGCTGATTGCTGACGTGTCACCCAAAACATTGTGGTGTGTTTCACCTTTGACACGCATGTTATAGGTACACCATCCCTTTGAGAGATAGATACATATCTCAGAGATATCCCATTCTTTGGAATAAACCCCCCATCCATGTGAAACAAAGTCCCTCCATAATCCTATTTAAGTGTAACTTCGACCATTGGATGGGAAATCGTAAATTCACTCCTGGCCTAGTGTCTGCATTTCTGATGAACTGTGACAGACAATAAATCACATCATAACCAAAAACAACCCCTATATAAATGTCTAAAACATAAAATGCATGGGTCACGTTTGGGTTGTACAACTAGGCTTACAAAGGCCATAGTGACCATTAGCCTAGTATACACCCATGAACGTAAAATTCTACATTATGATTAGCTGTGATGAGATAAGAGGAGATATTTATTATATCTGTTTTACAGTCATCTTCGGACTGAGGTTGCTCTGGAGTTACTATATCATGAGTCCACTACCAGTTTTGGTGATTCAGTTTAATTTCTGTCTCTTGTTACATTTGTGAGTTGACTTATTGGACTCTGTGCCATGTGAACATGATAAAGTTTTACTTTGGTAAGTGGAGCTAGTCCAGCCATACTTGTATAGACAGAATGAGTATATGAGTATAATTGTACAACGTTATGTGTGTTCTCCTCCCTTAGGGCAGGCATGTGATCATGTTCCACCCTTCAGACATTCCCAGAACCTTTGACAATTAGCGATATATCTTTTCTTTGATCAGCCACTTTTCAATGGACTTCTCTGGTATTGTGGACTTAGTGACAGTCACTTAGCCAGTTTATTTTTAAGTCTGCAGTGGGAGTTGTTTTATTTTGCCATACTGCTGTCACCAGTTTTTTGCTTTATCAAATAAGTGAAGACTTGACTGTGTGTCCTTTGGTTTATAATACTAAGACCACATTCCCCGGGATTCAGCAAACTTTTGTGCAGGAATAGCTTATTCCTGCATGGAAGGGACCATTCCCATACAGCACGGCAGCGCACCATGCATATTCATGAAGGCACACTGCGGTGCTCTAAAACGGATACCATTCTGTGCATGAGCACAGGGGGTGTGTCTGAGAGCAGTGCTCTTACTATACACACACCCCCTGCACTCAATAATTGCCATATGGCAATGTAATGGCAGCAAGAGTGTCTGCGGAATACCTCACAACCTCTTAGAGTAAAACATCTGGAGAAAGCAAATATGTCTGGCACATACATACTTAGAAAGTTGATAGAATAACAGTTTATGCATTAGCATGAATGTGCTGAAGGATATGAAGTCTAAAACTCAAATGTCTGTCAGTATTTTCTAACTGCAATCTTAAATGATTTGCCACTAATCCGCCAGAAAGCCACAATTCTATAAGAAATGGACCAAAAATATAAGGCAAATATCTAGGCAGTCTGTGACAATCTGTACAGTTGAGAGGTATGCGGACACTGTTAGTGTCTGTGGGGCATACCTCAAATGCAAAGCCTACCATGTCATCACCATTGTAAAAGCACAGCCCCCACAGATAATGTTGCAGAAATCAATGTGCATACCCCTACAGTACAAAAATAAAACACAACAGTTTATGTTTTTTCTGTCCCCAATAAAGTTTAAGCATAGCTGAGCGGATATACGCATCACACAGCTCTGCTCAGCCTAGCTTATACATCATAAGGAGCTAAATAGGTATATACTGCAGAACATAACAATGTGGAAATAGCAAAGTGGTTAGTTCCCAGTTCAATCCCCAGTAAAGCCAATTAGTATTTTACATGTAAAAGCGGTACATAATTTATTTTTTTAATAATTAGGTAGTAAATAACACGAATTTGTTAAACAGAGTAGTGTAGTATGTCCAGATGAGAGTTGTCAGTGTAATAAAGTTGTGAAACCCCCCTATAAAAACAAGTGTCCCATACAGTATAGTCAGAGAAGAATAAATGTAATGAAAGCACATTTGGGGATGTCAGGGAAGGTAAACAAATTTATAATATATCAGGAATGATGAATTAATCCCATACAGGTGCTAATCCATAAGATAAAACATAAGCAATGCTAAGCATTGCACAGCTATGCTGACCGGGTGTAAGCATTGTGTAAATATGAATGCTAAGCAATGAGTAGCCCAGCTAAGTGGGTTTTCCCATTGGTAAGCAGTGTTGAAACTGCCTCTTTAAGCACTGCCAACCTCAGCTAAGCAGGTTTGCCCATAGCTTAGCTTAGCTCAGCATATTCAAAACCATCCAATCACAGCAAAGGGTGGGAAATTGGCCATATTTAAAAGTTGCAGGCAGGAATACAGCCCATAACCAGTTGTAGTGCACCACTGTAGGCAGTATGGTTGGTGTAGGAAAAGGCATGTCCTTTTGGGCACAGCACTGGGGTATACATGATTCCAAGGTCATGGTAGGAATCCTTGAAAAAAAACATGACATGAGACTGCTGCAGGACCAGTACCAGGGCTCTCAATACAAAGTGGAGGCCTGGGAAAATCTCACCCGCAATCTCACCAATGCCACTGGTATCCCTTGGACTGGTGAGCAGGTCTGGCACCACTATGCTGACTTGAAGCAGAGGAAGAGGGATCTCTTGGACCAGTGGGTCCAAGAAGCATGACAGAGGGGTGATGTCCCAGTAATGTGTAAGTATTCATATCAATAACTGTTTACCAAAGTTCAGCCTGTGTATGTGATGGATAGGTATGCATAAATGTTTCTCTATCTTCATTACAGCTCCAGCTGAGTGGGCTGCGAACCAAGAAGCTCATGCCAGCAGGTTGCAAGGGCTGTGTCATGAGGCTGGTGAGTCATAATCTAGCTTGTAGTATTTATACCAAATAAATATAAAGGAGTAGAATGTCACCTGGCAGTATTAAAAATGAGTATGGTTCTTACTGAATAAAGCAGACAATATTACAGTAATAGTCTCATATAGATTATATATAAATAAAACTGTAACTGCCTGTCAATAAAATTCAAAACCCTGGACTGTTGTGTTGTTGTGTTTACTCTGGTATGGTATGATTTGAAATGTGCACAGGTTATGCATAGCAACTACAGCTCTGAAAGCATTAAACAATCAAGTCCCATCTGACAAAGTTAGTACCTGTATAAAACATGAAATTAACTGATATTAAAAATGTCATGCACCAAGGTCTGATATCTGAATAGTAATATTGTGATAACCACTGTTTTCTACACTGTGCTATGTCAAAAGGTATGTATAGGAATGTCTGTATAAGACTGCTGTAATTACAAGGTCAGAGTGTACAACCAAGAGAGAATTAGACAGAAAACATTCAAGGAAAAGCCAACATTTTCTCAAAAGCTCACTCTGATGAAACACAAACTTGTATTTTTAGCAGAAATAGCCACGGTTCTAATCCCGGGAGTGGTAGTAAACTGTATGCATAATTAAAACTAGGATTTTGTGAATATATGTAGAAACAGTCATGTAGTGTTAAAATAAATTCTCTCCACAGGTCTTCCAGGTAAGAGAAGGTATAAAGTAGCTATAAGAAGGCTGTAGTTATACTGTGTGCAACACCCATGGTCCAACCCCAAGGCTGCAGCAAAATAAGTACATACACCAAGTGGTCTTCCCCAAGAAATGTTCAAAAGTGTCATGCTGTCACAGCTGCTGGTCCCTGCTGCCAACAGCCAGGGTGACAGATAGAAATCAAGGCAGAGTATGGCAGTAGCACACACACACACATACACACACACACACAAGCACGCACACATACACACACACACACACACACACACACACACACACACACACACACACACACACACACACACACACACACACACACACACACACACACACACACACACACACACACACACACACACACACACAGTACGAGTACACATATGTAACTCTGATTATCTGAATATGGGTAGAAACAGACATGTAGTAGTAACAAACATTCCCTCCACAGGTCTTCCAGGTAAGAGAAAGTATAAAGTAGCTATAAGAAGGCTGTAATTATACTGTGTACAAACATACCACTGCCCAACCCAGGGCCATAGTTGTTGTAATAATACCTGTAGAGTAATGAGTAGAGCAATGATTATTAAAGCTGTGACCACTGCAAGAATCTGCATTTGTTAACTGACATTTCTCTCTCTCCCCCACCTTATCTTCACCAATAATCTAAACACATAAATGAATGGGTATGTTTTCCACCAAACCTACTGTTGGGACATGTGTCCTGTTGTTCTACAAATGTTGAAATATATTCCAATTAATGTTTCCTGTTCAAATACTATCATTGGTGGCCGGTTGCTGTCAATGTAACCTGCATGCCGGTGTAATACCCACTGCGGTTCCATATATGCATGTGTTCTGTTTGCTATGCAAATGCTCCAAATCTGTTGTTTTGGGATAATGGGAATACTCATGCATGATTTTATAACTAATCCTGGAATGTGTTTACCATTAGTAACCAACATCTGTTCTAAAACTGCAACACCATAGCACGTCAGGGAAGGCAGATCCCAGCAGGTCCATCTCTCCCTCCTCATCTGGCCATGACACCGGGCCCCAGCATGTCTGGGACCCACCCCGGAACTTCCTCATCTGCTGGTCCTGCACCACCTTCAGGTGGAACCACCTCAGGGGATGGGGCTCACCACCCCGGGTGCAGGTACGGACAGGATCCTGTCACCCAAATCCAGGTCCATGGTCTGGTGTGTAGTGAGCTCCACAAGGAATTGGGAGATCTGCTACAGCAGCTTGAGGGCTACGTGGCATAAGTGTCAGCCTGCCCCTCTTGCTCAGCCACCAGTACAGCCATCTATGGGGCTGTGAAGGTGCAGTGTTGACTGCCCATGGGTGGGGACCTCAGTCCCACTGTATCCATGTGTGATCTCATGGGCATCCAATTACCAAACACCCCTCCCTGTCCCAGGTGTTTACCCCCCCCACATGTGTCATATACCTCCCCTGTATACTGTCTTGTCTGTCTTCCTACCCAACCTACCTGCCCAAATATACCTACTATCCTTCCCCAACATCCCACTCTCACCTTAAAAAAAAATTTGTCCCCCCCAAAAAAAATGTCACCCCATACATAGCTGTCCATTTCTCACACGTGTCCACTGGACATATGTAATCCTGTCTAATTGGCTTCACAACACATTATTGTTGTCCTCAACCCCCCTCTCTCAGGGGTTTGAGTGTCCAAATTTACCTCCAAATTCAGTATATATGCACAGCTGTTGCTGTAGAAGTAATGGGCAGCTATGGACCTTCCCTGCACCCATCCTGCACATCCCAAGCTATCTTTCATCTTGTTTTTCCCTCTTCATGCCCCCTTTTTCACCACTTTCCTAGCACCCCTTTTTTCTTTTCTTTTAAAGAAATTAGCGCAGGGGTAAGCAGGAGTAAGCAGTAGTAAGCAGTAGTAAGCATGAGTAAGCCTGTTTGCGTGATACTAAGCAATGCCTACACAGATTAAACAGTTTTTCAGGCTAACTGTCTATAAACATACTTCACAGGAAGTTAGCATTGCTTACCAATGTGCAAACGCACGCAAACCCGCTTACAACTGCTTAAAAATGCCTTCATCACTTTGCATCCAACAGCCCTTGTTCTGCCCAGCAACAAATTATTCAGCACTGGCACGACTTGAACCCAGGACCCTGCAGACAATAGCCACAACAAGTTACCACCAAGGCATCTGAGCTGTAGACATGTCTGTATATATAGATGTATGTATATCTATATATATATATATATCTATATATATATATATATATATGGGTCTACCTGACAAGGTCGACAAGCCACAACATCGACAACCAGTTTACCGACACCACATAACCGACAGTTCACAAGGTCGACAAGCCACAACATCGACAACCAGTTTACCGACAGCACATAACCGACAGTTCACAAACACGAAACCTCACATGCCCGACAACGAAATCACTGACACCACATAACCGACAGTTCACAAACACGAAACCTCACATGCCCAACACACCATAATAATGACAATCAACAAACAAAACAAATCCCCTGTCCAAAAAGCACACACACAACACAAGCACACCAAAATCCTTACAAACCCACACTAAACCTCACATACACAACTATCTACAACCTTAACCCAAACCCTAACCCTAAGGTCCGTCACTATCACACACTTACCTAACCCGCCTCTAACCCTAACTCACTTAACCCACCCTAACCCAAAGACTATCACTACCAGACACTTACCTAACCCGCTTCTAACCCTAACTCACTTAACCCGCCTAACCCAAAGACTATCACTACCGACACTTACCTAACCCGCCCTAACCCTAACTCACTTAACCCACCTATCCCTACAGACCGTCAATATCGCACACTTACCTTACTCGACCCTAACGTCCGTCACTACCGCATACTTACACAGCCTTTTCCCATGTCGGTGTTCTCAGCGCCGGTGTTTTCATCCGTCGGTCTTCTCAATTGTCGATCTTCTGGCCGGTGTTCTCGGTGTCGGCGTTCTGAGCTGTCGACGTTGTCAGGTAGACCCATATATATATATATATATATATATATATATATATATATATATATATATATATATATATATAAATATATATATATATATATATATATATATGTGTGTGTGTGTGTATACACACACACACACACACACACACACACACACACACACACACACACACACACACACACACACACACACACACATATTGAACCCAGGGCCCTATAAACTACAATCAAAGCACTGTACCATTACATCAACTGAGCCCTATAAAATTGCAATGACATTCCAAAAATATCAGTTAGTACAGTTATTCAACAGTAGGGAAAGGAGTCTGTAAAATCAGTCAGGTACTCTATATATACATGAATATATGTATGGAGATGCATATATGTGGGCAAATCTATACATAATACATATATATATATATATATATATATATATATATATATATATATATATATATATATATATATATATATATAGAGAGAGAGAGAGAGAGAGATGCATCCACATTTATATCCACATATATTCATACATACATATATATAGAAAGGTGAATAAATACATACATATATACATAAATATATGTATATGTATACATAAATATACAGAAATATATGACAGCTACAAACACATGCAATCAGAGGGTCATGCTGCTGCAGACTAGAAGTGTAAATCAGAAAATGCACTCACTGGAAGTATTCCTTAAAATGGGGAACAATGACATCTGTGCTGTAACAGAGACCTTGTTAAAGGCAGCAGGAAGCACACCTGCACTACAAGCCTATAACTCATTCCACAACTTTTGGCTTCAAAACTTGGATTGAAGATCCAAAGGTGGTGGTATTTTCATATTCATTAAGGATGCACACACCTGCAGAGTGGTAGACCAACCTTATGAATTACAGAGCTTGCAGGCATAGCTAAGATTGGTTAAGACAGTGGTTCAGGTTTTAGCCGGCTATAGGTCCCCATACATTTCCCAAGACTCATACTCCATGTCCCTAAACACCCTAGAGAATATTAATGTCCAACCTAACACTCTCATACTGCTTGACGTCAAGTACCCCATCATTAACTGGGAAAGCTACTCATGTACCGATTCACATGTCCATCACATCGACCTGGTCTTTCCTAACATGGGCGACTGTTGCTCTACACCAATAGTCAACTCCTCCCTTGTTATATCTGAACACAAATTAATCACCTTTGGAAATCCACATCCCTCGCACCCTCCTGCACAGGTAATCACCATGAAAAGCCTTTCCAAAGCTAACTACGGTCTCCTTAAAATAGAGGTGGCTAACCTCATGGCAGCTATGCAAATGGAGACTAGTTACATGACAGCTGAATCAAACAACAATGCAACATGAACACATACACAAATGCATGGATACTGACACACCCAATACAACCAGGACCCCTACCTCCAAAAAAGGAAGCTGATCTGGTGGTCCCCTGCCATAAAGAAACTGTACAGCAGAAGGAGGGAACCGATATGGTGAAGTCCAAAGACTGAAAATAAACCCTTATCATCCTCAATTAAATGTTGAGATTCCTCATCAAATACCACAAAGTTATCTGTGAGAACAGAGTTGAGGCACATAGTAAACACAACCACAAGGCCTCATACAGTTATGTAAAGTCTCTCCATGGCAATACCAAGATTTCTTCTGAGCTACTAGACAATGGTACCTCCCAGATTGAGCCAACAAATAATACCAATATAGTGGCTGACATCTTGAGTGCAAACTTTACCCACCCAAAGGACTAATCACAATACCAGTACACTGCCAGACACCCAGTATTACTGCTGCACAGGTTAAAACACCACTGTCCAAGGACAAGAATACAGCTTCTATGGGAACTGACAATATCCCTGGCTGTGTTCTACATGAACTACAGAGTGACCTGGCACCTCACCTGTGTGCTCTGTTCAAACACAGCCTCACCTCAGTCTTTGTCCCTGATGAATTGCACACTGCTACAGTCACCCCTCTCCACAAACTAGGTGTGACTACAGCACCTGGGAAATACTACCTCAACTGCCTGACAGATCTGTTATGCAAAGCTATGGAATGCATCATCATGCACCTAATAAACAGGGATATGGGAAACTGCAGACTCAGGATCCCACACAGTTTACTTTTGTGAAGGGTAGGTCATACCTGTTCATTCAACCTGGTCAACTTCTTGGCATCAGTCACTTGAGATGTGGATGATGGCAAGGTGGCACATACAGCCTACCTTGATCTGGCCAAAGCTTTTGATAACATTCCCCACTAAGGAATCATGCAATAACTCATTAAGCTAGGCATCAAGCCCTACATCACTAGGTGGGAACAGAGGAACAAACACAGGGGTAGATTGGACATACTGCTGTCATACATTGAGACAGCTGCAGATGTCACTGGGTTTGTTGTAACATCCTTTATGAGGAATATGACATTGGTAATACCAATAGATGTGAGTATTTACTGACTGCGTTCTCCAGAGTCCACAACTGATTTAACAAGACACCAACTGTCTGGGGAACAAACAAAACATAACAGGCAGACATGTGGCCAGTCTGTGGACGGCGTGCCAGTGGAGAGATATGTCAGAGAGACATATCACTGTGAGGAGTCGTAATGTCACTCACTAAATGCATGTCCACACAAACATTGTCAATCTATTAATCCACCTTGTGTATAACAGCACTGATGACATAGAATCTGTTCACAAATCCGGGGATATGTCCCCCCATGTTGATTGGCTGTCTTCACATGTCCTCTCCTGTGACATATTGCCACCTACTGTATGTGAATCTGTAGGTCACCACCTCTGTAATGTCCCTCACACAGACAAGGAAAAGAGGCAAAGCCAACAAATGTCCCATTTGTCGGAACTAGCAGCAGTGTCCAAGCCCACAGGACAATACAATGTGGGCACCGACATAGTGGTATGGCCGTAGCAATACCTGACATCTGCACATCTGTACAGAAGACAGACAGAAAGTAGCTAGCCAACAGGTTATGCATTAGGATGAATGTTTTGAAAGATAGACATCTAAAACGAAAGGTATGTCATTACTACATGACAGCAGTCCTCAATGACATGTCCTAAAACATAGTAGTCTACAATTAATAGCAACATATCAGATCAATATCCAATAGGAGATACATAAAAACATACAGTTCAAACACCAGGAACAAGATAGTCAGTACTCAGAGTCCAGCTTTGCAAGCAGGGGCGTATGGTTCCAGTACTACAATCTGCAATCTACTCTTACTTGGAAAATCACTGTTAAAAGTAGTAACATAATGATACAATACATGCAAGTGTGACTGCATATAACCTGGGATACTACCCAAGTATGAAACAGATACAAAGAGAAAAGATTGTGGTACTATCCATGTATACTCAGGTGTCCCATACAGTATAATCACACCCCTTGCTACTGTAATGACAGCACATAGAAGCATGTTATGTACATGGAATTAAATACACTTATTAAAGATGTCATTACCCTGCTATTTCATCAGGCTGGAATGTGATCACTCATTACCAGGGCTGAGCTATGCTTAGCAGGTTTAAGAATTGCTTAAATATAAATGCTAAGCAGATTTCTGCACTGGTAAGCAAAGCCGACATGGTGTAAGTGCATATTCGTTTAACCGTACGTTAGCAGTGCTTAGCTTCATGCAAACCCACGCAAAAATGCTTAAAGCCGCTTTAAAGTGCCTTAATCACCCTGTCTCCATCAGCCCTTGTTCTGCCCAGCAACAAAATAAATAGCCCTTGCAGGACCTTGTACACTATAATCACAGCACTTGACCACTAAGCCATCTGATCTGCAAAATTATCTGTTGCTTTTTCAAATATATCAATCAGTAGACGTACTGAATAGTAGTGAAACACTGCTTTGAGTACTACCATTTTTTATTACTTGTTAGTGAAAACACTGTGGAATAAGTCATGTTTCTATATCTAAATATACACATATCAGATAAATATGGTGAGATACATCTGAGAAGGAATATACAACACTCATATTTACACATGAAAAGGATATATATATATATATATATATATATATATATATATATATATATATATGTGTGTGTGTGTATGTATATATACATATGTAGATATATTTTATATATATATATATATATATATATATATATATATATATATATATATATATATATGTATGTGTGTATGTATAAATATACATTTATATTTATATATAAAATATGCCCATAATATGAAGTGGAGTAATACCTCAGCACCATAACTCTCAACCTCTTAGTCCAAGGGGATGTAATGTAAGTATTGCAGTTATAAATGTAGAATGTTGCTACAGTAACAGGGTTTGTGTCAGCGTACATGGTCTGAAGGAAGGCAGTTCTGAAACTGAAATGTACGCCTTCAGTTACTGACAGACATCATAACATCATCATAGTGAAGTGCCACACAAATTGCAGTAATGATCCTGTGGAATACAGCAGAAATATGAGCAATAAACCTGGGCAGTCTGAAACAATCTGGTCAGTTGAGAGGTATACACAGAACTCCTTAGTGCAAGAAATGTGGATCACGCCTGACAAAGGGGATGTTTAAAGCTATGAAAATGGGGATATATCACAAATACTGGAGTAGATAAGCTCACACAGCTGATGCAATCACACCCTCCTGTATGTCCTAACATATATTAACTGGAGGAGCACAAGTCCCAAGCCCACGTACTTCCCACTAGATAGTGACATACATCTTCACAGCATCCCACTGTTTTGTCAGAAATACACAACAGTTATGGTGGCGAGGCAACAGTACATCTGACAAATATCTGGACATAACATCACACTAGGTAAATACATTGAGCTGCTAGGCATGTCACCAAGCACTGTCTAAACTACAGGCAGACTGCCACAACACTAACCCAATTTTCCTATGGGGGAATACACATGTAATTGCAAATATAGCAGGCACTACATGGATGTAACAGCACGGAGTAACAGACACCAGTGTGAAAGTGCATACCCACAACCAATCTCAACACAGTCACATAATGGTAAGCCTAATTAATAGTACAGTATATGGACTGTGTGAATAAAACCCATCATCATGTTTGCCACTCACACACTACCCCTACATATACTGGCCCAATTCACAGTGTAGTCTGATGCCTGACTGTGGTATGGGACATGTCTCAGTCTGGCCCTACAAATATATAAGCAAAGAGGATACTAGAAACTGTTGCAGCATGCAACATCAGATAGAAAAGGACCAAGAACACTGACATCTACCCCACTCTGTACACAGGCCAAATAACAAATTCACAATACACTGCTACACAATACTGACACTTTGTCAACAATCGCCATAAGTACACAGACCTCACTACTGTACAGACTATAACAGAATGTTCAGGTTTTGTCCTCAAATATAAGGCCTCCTATACATAATATGTCTGGCAGTCTGATATATCACTGCCTTGATATCAGGAATGATGTCAGTAAACAATGATATACCATACATGGCCACCTCTTACTGCATGACATATGGACAAAGGGTGACAGACTTGGGGGACAGAGGCACAAACACAGGGCCATTATTGACATATTGCTGTTATAAACTGAGAAAATTGCTGGTGTAACAGGGTTTGTTGTAACATATCTCTTTTGAGGGATATGAAATCAGAAGCACACATGGATGTTACCATGCACTGAATGCAATCCTCAGAATATACTGAATTTATAAAGACAAAAAATGTGTGAGTAACACACCAAATCTAATACTCCAAACTCTGGCCAGTCTGCAGATAGCCCTACAGGTGAGAGTTTTCTCAACCACATAACACTGTCATGTCAGACTTTAAATCATACAGAACAGCCATATCCACACAAACCCTGTTAAACTAACATTACTTCAAATGTTTAACAGCAATGCTTACATTCTGTCCCCATGTATGGAACATCCTCCTCCAGTTTGTTGGACTGTCCCCACAGTGTTTGTTATAAGAGGTATTTCCAATTACCCTTGTTGATGCTGTTTGTCAGATATCAACATGAAGTCCTGCTCAGAGTGAAGGAAAAGGGCCAATGCCCACATGAAGTGCTTAGTTATAGGAGTGTGTTTCCATGCAATTGGCTATAGCAATGATACCACAGCTATTCCACATGCAATTAGCATGTGGGGGACTCCAATGTGTGCACAGGCCATCAGCTGATCATGAGCATTACCTACAAAAGTCAAGCTGCTGCCTATGCCAAACAGATGTATTTTTCTACATCTATCAGAGAAAGAGAAAGAAAGAAAGAAAGAAAGAAAGAAAGAAAGAAAGAAAGAAAGAAAGAAAGAAAGAGAAAACAAACACAAAGCAGGACCATCACAACCAGACTACAAAGGAAAAATCTGTGAGACCCACCTGTCTACCTGTGGAATACAGCAATTGAAACAGGCAAAAAAAAAAGAAAAGGTATGTGAAACAAGTAATCATGCAATGGAATGTAGCAGG